>NC_084663.1:139564557-139867587 GCF_028389875.1 Rhea pennata | reverse complement strand
TCTCAGAACTGTGCCTTCTGGAATCATTCTGGCCTACCAGGCCACAGCAGCAGCACAACCTCATCCAAGCTGCGTACAGAGCTCCAGCTTGTGTCCACTCACTCAGCTGAGGGGTCAGCTCGGCCTCATAAACACGGCTTATACCTGCATGGCTATAACTCTGGTTATTTTAGCCATTAGCTATTCCAGATAGATTTCACAACCAGCAGCATATAGGATTGCTATTCGCACAGCAGAAAAAGACATTGTCTTCATTTCTTTCAGTGTCTTCTGCCCTCCCCAGTGGAAGAGTTATTTTCTTATAATTTATATAGGAGAAGAGGCTGGAGATTAAACAGAACTGTGTTCCCCCCTCCCCCCAATCAGTCCTTTCCCTAATGAAGAATAGGGGGAAAAAAATGTTGCTTTCTTTTCCTCTTGGACTTGAAACTTTCCAGAAAAAAAGCCAATAGTTTCCTCAGGTTTCCTTCTCCCTTTCTCCAGTCCAGAAATAAGGATCTCATATTCTTTTGTTCTTGTAAGTTCAGCTCCTGTTTTGACTTAATAAGTTTGTATTGGGTTCTGCAAGGCTACCTGCAAAGATCAAAAGAAGCCCCTATTAAGCCTTACAGTCAAGCTTTTGTAAGAGGTAGCTAGTACTTTTCTTAACACTGTTCCTTTTACTTGCAGTCTCCCCTCCAGACCTAGACCTTTAAAGATTCTTACACTTCTATACTCTATTTCTTCCTGGGCACTGCCCATCTGCCCCCATATCTATAGCATATGTGGGAGAAAAAGGTCTTGAATAGGCCAATCAGTTCCCTCTGAGGAAAAAGAATGCATAACACCTGCTGGTTAGGGTATATCAAAGCAGGAAATATAAACCAGGAAGTAAAAACCACACTGGAAAAAAATATGTGAACAAACCAACCTTATATCTGCAAATAAGCTAATATGGTTATTAAAAACCAAATGGGAAAAAAAACATGTGGCCATACTGGCTTCCCTTCCCATCACCCCTTAAAAGGGTAAGTTAATATACAGTTAAAAATATATAAAAACACGAACAACACATGGTAATTCAGCCTGGAAATAGACTGGGGGAGGAGGGAAGAAAAACAAAAAAGTACATGAGGCATCAGCATCATGTGGCCGTGGTTATGCTGGAGCCATATATCTCTGACATGACTAACAACTGACTTAGGTCCTTTGGTGATGTAGAGCCTGGAGGACTTCAGAGAAGCATCTAATGGGATTCAGGCCTGAAATTATTCCTCTTTCTCTTCCTGCATTTTCTTACCAGCTGCTTGTATTTACATCCTTTTGGTGTTCTGACATAACTTCTTCAGGAAGCAAGGGTATGTATCTGACTGTGCGGTAGGTTTAAGAAAAAGAATCTGAGAATCTGTCACTTCAAACACACTGTCATCCCAAAGTAGTTAATTACCTTTGTGTTTGGCCTCAGTCTGCAGCCAGCTTTTAGTCACATGCATCCTATTCAGAGGTGTGTGTGATGTGTATGTTTAATGTTCAGAGTGACAGCACTGGCTGAGAGGAGAACACAGGCCAGCCGAGGCAGAGCAATGACTCAACACAGGGATGGGAAGAGTTTTATCCTTCATTGGTGTGAAAAGTTATTTACTGTTCAGTTAAGAACAGATGACCACAAAGTCTAACAAAGAAAATTTACATCTATAGGGAAGTAACAGACCTTATTTTTAATTAAAAAGAATGGACGGGCTGTCTCCTGAATAAAGAAAATAGTATAGGTTGAATCTGCGTGAAGCTATAGAAGTCTTCAAAGAGGAGATTTGTTATCGGAGCCACCCAGCTTGGAGGCAAAGATAGAGAACTGGAAGATCAAGAATGTGCTCGGAGACATGCTCTGGAGGGTGCTTTTTAATGGAGTATCTTTGAAGGATCTTCTCTTGAAGGAGTTCTTTGATAGAGGAATCCAAAATGGCTCTCTCTAATAGCTATGGCCTGAGGTGTAACACATAAAAGCCAAGACTTAGACTGACACCTAGTCTGAAGGGAATACAAGTCAACTGGACATCAATGACTTTTCTGATGTAACTTCAGTGAAAGTAGTTTAAGCATAGGGTCTTTTTCCTTTTTTCTCTCATATCTTCATTTGTGTCTTTCATAGACATTTGCAACTGTCTGTTTTGATGTTATGAATAAAATACACTCAGACCAGGGTTTTCTCCTGTGTGAATTGCTCTGGATGCAAATTACAGCTACAAGAATTCAGTTCTAGTTACCCACGTGTATTCAGAAGTGTCCTTTTTAAAACCACTTCCCTGTTGAAGTAGGAAAAACTCTAGAAGTTTGCTCAGTCCTTTTCTACCATTTGAACTGCTCTCCTTCAACAGACAAAAGCAGTAATGTGGGCATAAAGTGGGAAAGGGTTTTAAATTGGGTGCTAAATAGAGGAAGCAAACTTGTGGCGACCTAATCTAGAACACTGATTTGGATTAACCAAATTAACTCAAACTGAGTAACAAGAGAGACCTAGTCCTTTTTGCTGCACAATTCCAGCCTTAACTAGGAGCAGATGCAGCTGCCAAAAAGTCTCAAACAGTCCCAAAACAGTATTTACACCTTCTATGCACTGTGATTGCAAGTTCATGCTTTGATATCCCCAGGGTTTCAGACTGCTGACATCTTGGCAAGTGATTTACAAATGACATGACAACGTATTTTTTTAAATGTCCACACAAGTGTTAAAAAGGTACAGTTACACCAAAACTGCCACTAAACTCAGTAGTATTTTATTTTCTTTTTCTTTTTATTCACTGCTAATGATCAAGACATATGTATATCTTAACAGAAATTTTCTTCTTGCTGAACAGCCTGATCCTTCCAACTGACCTCAGCCTGCACTGGTGATTGTATCGGTCCCATTGGTATCTCAGTTTGAGTAATGACTATTAGTTGCTAATTTAAAATTCTTCCTAAAGTGGATCGTAAAACTTTGTCATGCCTTAAGATGGAGATATTTTGTTTTTATTCCAAGTACTCTTTTTTGATTATTTAATCAAATACATTAATTTCTTATTTTTGTGCTCATAAGTGATACAATGGCAATTGAATAGCCACACTTAACTGTGCATGTATGAGGGCTAGGTAAGGAAAGACTGAAAAGTTGTCAGTTTTGTATCTGAATTACTTTCTCATCTCTAATATAATCTACTAGAGTGCATTAGATTATATAATACATTCTCAACTACATATGAGTACAGAAGACAAGATTCTCAGCTCATTTGAGAGAGGGAGAAAACAATGAAAGTCCTAATGAAGTATGTAAGTTTATGAAAACCAAGAAGGTGGTTTTTTTTTCCTTTGGATGAATTTGTTATTCATCTACTTTAGCATATTTAATATTTTATATATTTTTACTAGACTGCTTGACATTTACATTTTGAGGAATAAATATTTCTAAAAATCTATATTGATTTATTAAAAGCTATTTTTTCCATTGAAAACATGAAAAAATAGAATCTTTTTCATTTCGTTTTCAGCTCAAGAGCTAATATCTGCTTAAGACTTATTAAGATTACCATTAAAATATTTTTGCAATTAATTAAAGTCGAATGGTAAAGGTTACTCTACTCATATGTTGCCACTAATTTTTTTTGTGTATAAAAGCAGATTTAGCACTGTACCCTGTCATAAGCTTACATTCAAATTATATGCTTCAAGAGACCAGCTTTAAGGGCATAGTATGGTCCATAGACATTTAGGATTCATTTTTTATAATTAAACATGTAATTTATGCAGACAACAGAATAGTGAACACAACATCAAAAAAAGATAAAGAATGACAGTGTGAGAGCTAACAATTATAGTAATTTGCAAATTGCTCACAGAACTGTATTGTTTTGACTAAACTGGTACCCATAATTGAGCGTGCAACTGAAGTTTTGAAATGACAAGTCTATTGAACATGCTTTTGCCTAAAAATTTGAATATGAAGAAGGATTCTGCAGAAGCAGTAAATGGCAAAGAGGGAATTGGTATATTGTAGGCAGTGATGCCTACATGCCTTAGATGAGCACAATGAATAAAATAATCTGCAGTTCTCTTATATTTTGCAAAACTTTGGTGTGTACAATTAAAATTTGTATGCCCCTGGTAAACATAATGCAAGGATCAATTCTAAATGTATAAACTAACATAAGAGAAAAAGGAAGATAGACATTATCTGTTCAGTGTAACTTCTCAGTTCTCGCTTTAACATCTAGAGGGTGACAGTCTGTTAGACTGTGTGAATGTTGTCTGGTGAATATCTGTGTTTATAGGACTGGTAGAGATTATTAACTTTTATTAAATATCAAATGCACTTGTTTCCAAAATTTAGACATTGAAATGTTAGTTCTTAATAAATAGAGAGTAAAGTATTGCTTCAATAGTTTCCAAAAGCAGCTGAGTTTATACTAGCTAATTATAGATACAAATTTAAGAGCTTGGATGAATTTTTAATATAAGATTATAGTTAAGATTAATATCATAATTTTATGAGTCATGTTTCTCAGTCTACCCTACCTCTCAGTCATGTTTCTTTTTCTGAATGGGAAGAAACCTTGAAAATAATTGCATGCATTTTTGCAAGCATTAGATGTGTTAGGATAATAAGAGAAACCAACATCGTCATTATACTAACAATAGGACCACAAGCTAAGATAAAATATCTTATCTTGTCTTTGGTCTTTACTGCTAATTACATATTCATTACTATCAGCACAATATTTATCTTGCACTTGAAAAAAATAGTTGCTTTCACAATGTATAAGAAGCTATTTTGTTATTTTTTCAGTCAAGCTACCCATCCGAAGGCAAATTTCCCACTAAGCGTGTGCTCCTTCCTGTTATTCCACCTTGGAGTGCTTTTCTTGGCTCTCTCTTTTATCTTGAATTTATGTTTCATAGGATGCATTTCAGCTTTTTTTAGCTCTGACTGAAAGGAAGTTGAAATTGTAAGAAATTGATCGACTGGAAAAAGACTACTTCTGTTTATCAGATTTATGTCTCACTTGCCTTACTTCTGATCTATTCTTTTTGCACTCGATAGATACACCTGGGGAAAAAAAAAAAAAAAAAAAAAAAAAAAAAAAGCTTCCCTCAATACCTCTATACCTTCTTCCTCTTGCTCTCAGTGTTGCCTCCAGTGCTGCTTTTGTGCCTCAGGCATAAATATTTGTAAACTCATCCCTGGTACAAATCAAATGGCAGAACAAAGCCCCTACGACAGTTGTTCAGTGCACCAGGACCTGCATGCCAGCCCTCCAGCATAATTTTTAACCACCACATCTCTCCTTCCAAATCATTTTTCAATGATTGCCATTAGAAGTAACAGTTACGATATACCTAATCTATAAACTGAGTTGAGTAGGCTATTTCAAGTTTTTTTCTGCCTGGGGCACCTTTATCCAATGGTAAACACAATCTCTAAAGCAGAATAATTAGTGTATCATAATCTGGCAGGGGATTACTGCTGTGACCTGGAGGCATAAAGCAATTCAGTGAAACACAAAGAAATATTTTAATTCCTTTTCATATTCTGTAGAAGAACTGGAAATGCCTGCTGAACTGTAGCAATGCATCTAAATGGCACTTGCATAAATTCTCTTTAGAGATGCCTGAATGGTGTAAAAGTAACCCGAAAATATCCTTAGATATCTCCTTGTACAATGACTCTTCCAACACCACAGGTATTTTAGAGGATAAAGTCATAACAGGTTTGCACAGACAAATCTTAAGTTTCCAAACAGCTTTAAGCTTTCACCAGGGCGCTTCAGCATGGGGGCTGGGGGTCCCATGGCTGGGCAGGAGCCAGGCCGTGGCAAGGCTGGGGTCAGCACCACTGCACTGTCGGTGTCACAGGGCAGCAACTGATGGCCTCAGGTTGGGCTGAGATGGAGCTGGGGAGGGGACAGCAAGGACATATTTAATATTTCAGTAAACCCTACTCTGAGAAGTATCTACAAAAAGAAAAACAGAAAAAATAACCCACAGAATTTCCTCCTCATCATTTTTTTGGCTACGAGATCATTTTTACGGTCTGTTGGCATGAGAGATACAAAATAATAATAATATCTTTTTACTCCTGTATGTGCTACAGAGGCAAAGTGGCTAAATAGAAATAGATTAGATGCTACCCTATCTTTTTGTTTCATCAGTAATTTATTAAATTCTAATCTGAAAATCCTGTTTTTTCTTTGAATGAGAGGAACTTCGCTCATGTGTAGTCATTAGACAGTGAAGCAATGTACAAAGGAAAGCAATTTTAAACAGTTCTTACTCCTCATGTACAAGGTGTACTCTTAAATGGCTGATCTGGGGACAGGTTTAGCTCAGTTGGTGAGAGCGTGGTGCTGCTAATGCCAAGGTCATAGGTTCAACCCCTGTACGGGGCTATGCTGAGGGTTGGACTAGATGACCTCCAAAGGTCCCTTCCAACCTTACCGTTCTATGATAATGTAAAATTGAGAATAAAGGCAGTCTCGTAAGCAAGTATTTATGCATTTGAATCTCCTCAGATCCACAATGGTAAGTGTACTCTAGCCCCAACCTACTGGATAGGAGAGGTCACATGTACAGAAAAGAGGTTTCTCTATTTCTGTTTATTTCTTTTTCCTCTTTCTTTTCAGAAGTGACTGACTGCAGGAAGGCACCATTATAACAGGAGATACCGTAATGCTTTGTGGAACAATCTGTTTATGAATTGAAGTGTCTGATTCTTCTTGAATTTTATTATTTTTTCAAGTAAAACATAGAATCATCCAAAAACAAACACATATAAATTTTCCACTTAACATCCATGACAGACAGAGCTAGAAAAGAAATCATAGTGGATGACCTGAGTTGTCCTGAGAGATCATTCTGCTTATAATGCTGCTTATAACGGTCATTGATCTATAATTACTATAAGTTGTTCCTAATTACCATTAAGTAACAGATACAACACATACTTCTTTTCCTACAAAGACCAGACTATCCTTGTTCAGAGTTTTGTCATGGAGGAATAATGATGGTAAGTACATCTTTAAACTTGAGGAACCACAGGACCCATGCAGAATTGGGTGTTTCTTTCAAAGAAACAAACTATATGCACCAAAGACTAACTCTTGTTCTTCTCGTCCAAAAGCAGCATGCTGGGCCCAGCCACTGATAGTGCTGGGCTAAAGGAGGACAGGGCAGGTCTGAAGAAAAAAGAAGGATACACCCCAAAAAGAGATATTAAGTTGAAGACAGCTTTCAGTACATAGGGGCAACTAAACTTATGGATGTGTTTGGACAGCAGGCTAAACAAAAAGCTAGCTGTGCTTTTGCTCTCTCCGCACTGAAAGTAGGCAAATGGGTTTGCACCTCTTTGTTCAACATGTGCTTTCCCCAATAGGAGAGCATTCTGGCACAGCTCCATTACCTGCCACATTAGCCATCTGAGGCTTTCAAAGTGGGGAAGAGAGAGCAATGGTAGCTTCTGAGTTTCATGTGCAGTCCAAGTCCTACCACACCAGAAAGAGATCCAGTTCTTCTAAGACCCATTCACTCAGACAAGGAAACCCTCCTGGGCACCTGTGACCCTTGGTGGCAGAAAAGAAGTAAGATTTGCTTCCATATGGCACACATGTTGTCATATACACAGCTCCAACACATTATTTTACCTTGTATCTTTTATATCTTCGTTTTTTATTATAAATTCATAACACTAGAGCAATTACATAAATACCTGTGATAAATCTCAGCAAAGCATGTATTGTGAGAGCATTAATCAAGAAGAGGTAGTGCAACAGGCACTTTTTGTTCTATTTGGCAACTGGGAAACCGCAAACATTTTTCTGACAGATATTATGATATGTAACCACTAACGACTAAAATTTGATGCAGTGGAAATCTGTGGATGGAGAAACAGCTCTGAGAAAGAATTGGAGATCCTTTGGATAAGATTGGAAATAACTATGATTTCCAAGATAAGGTGGCTTATAGTATTTCATATTGGCCAAATGTCTGCACGCATGTCATTCTTGGAGCCTATTCAGTGTCTGCTGGGATACTTTGCACTGCTGGGACTCATTCTCTAGAGACAACTAAGCATTTCATATGGCGTCCTCTATTGGGCAAATACCAAATCAGTATTTAAATAAAGTATTATG
Source organism: Rhea pennata (assembly GCF_028389875.1). NCBI lineage: Eukaryota > Metazoa > Chordata > Aves > Rheiformes > Rheidae > Rhea > Rhea pennata. The sequence goes on along the minus strand of NC_084663.1, from coordinate 139,859,449 downwards.
TTAGCACTAGCACAGCATAAATACTACAGTCTACCTTCTTCCAATTGCTGTATTTTTTCAGTCACAATCCCTAGAGGACTTATATTTAAACAGATGCTAATCTTCCATCTGACACAAAATATAGGTGTTGACTCTGTACATGATACACAGTTAAGTTTAAGGAGTTCATTTAAGCATTTTGTTCTATAGTCTACAAGAAAGGACTATAAAATTTGACATGATATCTCTGATAACCACATATTACCAATTGCAACAAAACTTGATAAAATGTATTTTCACAGAAAATACTGAAATGAATAAAAGACGATATCAGTTCTTGTAAATAGTAAATGGATAAAAATGTCCCAAATCTATGATCCTATTACCAGATCCAACATTTATAAAAAAAATGGTCTGGCAAATTTATTTACAGTTAGCTAAAGAAAGTACAGCTACTCTGGACCCTTTCTATAATACTGCCTATTGGAGAACAGTAAACAATTTACATGCATATTATTTGTCAAACAGCTATTCGACATACTTCTCAAATAGGGTTTTCTTGGTGCATTTTGTTTGCGTACCATGCTCTGCTCTGTTCATGAATGTTCTGATATCAAAAAGCAATAAACCAAACATAAACAAAATAAGCAACAAAGAAAAAGCAAAAAAAAAGTATTTATCACACAGGGTTATCATCAGCCCACTACTGGCATGACAGCTCAAGAGCATTGGAGGGAATGAGGGTGAAAAGCACCCTATTTGTTTGGCACCCAACTCATACATTCAAGATTGCTTTAATGACATCTTCATTCCACTCGTGGTAGAATAGACTGCCAGCTGGCATATACACATAATGCACTGAAAAACCACAGCAAGTAGAGTGTGGTGGGCCCAAGAGGGTTAATTGGCTCAAGTGCAGTGCCATAGTGTTGAAGGATATCTGGCTTTAGTTCTGTTATTAATACAATAGCTGTAATTTTCAATACTTTATGACACCCCATTGAATGTTTTAGAAATGTTCTTATAATACTTATAGTCCATTCATCTTGCTCTTCAATAATTAATGTTTATTTTCTAAAAAGATAGATTTTTACTTTGGAAAATTTGCTTTAATAATGTTCATGATCTCTTATTCTGAATATTTTGGTTGGTATTCGATCTTAAATAACCTTGGCTAAGATGCCTGTTGCATGAGGAGCTAATATAGCTTTGAGAAGATATTGAGAAAATGGAGACAGATTCTTGAACTTGCAGTTGCAGCTACAGCTAAAATATATGATGTTGTCTAATGTCAGGTGACAACATTAGAGACTAGGTGACAATATTTCCTGACAGCCTGCACAACATCTGGGAATCATTGAAACATGATGCACTTCTTGCTCCTCATCTTTTCCCTGACTCCTTTCTCAAGACATGGGCATGAGTCAGGGTCCTTTATCAAAATCTCTCTCAGATGTTATGTTGAAGGCACTCTCTGGACCTTGGAAAAGATAACCCAATAGGTTCAATCAGGAATTTGTGGTTAGGCTTACCTAAAAGAAAATTTTCTTTAACTATTAAGAGCATGGTTGTTCTCTAACATTATTTCCTGTTGGTCAAATTCTTCTGGCAAATATAAATCTTTCCACTGTGCTATGAAGAGTTCAGAGTACTTCCATGCTGAGCTTTTGTGAACTGGGTTGGTTGTTTCTAGTGTGAGAGAAATTCTTTTCTTATGGAGATAAGTGGAAATGTTGAGGAACCCTACTGAAATCAGTGGGACTACTGTACTGAAATAAAAAAGAGTCAGATCTATAAATTGCTGCTCTGGCAATTCATTACTTTTATCTTTTATAATTTGTTTCCTTGTGAAACCAACATTTCATAGTCTTCAGAACAATAAACCTCACAGAATGTCACTTTCTTGTACTTGATGGGATTAATATTTTATATTGCCATAGAATTACACTGAATTATCTACCCTCCCCTGTTAAATAAAAAGGTACACAACACCGTTTTCTAAGTTTTGGGGGAAGGGGGGGGTCTACCTTGTTCTTTTTGTATATAAGTGCTAGAATATAGTGCAAAAAATAAGATGATTCCTACTATTTATGTACATTTGAGAGAATCACTTTTGCATATATATAAACAAGAAAAAAAATCAATCTTCCAATTATATTGCAACCAAATCATATAGCATGCTTAGTGAGACTAAGTTGAGAATACAACAGACGAAATGAAGAAGGAATGAAACTGTATTCAGACAGAAGAAGAGGTAGGGTGGGAAAAGACTTCTGGTAAGTTATATGGCTGGCAGTGTCGTTCACACGTTGATAGAAGAAAATATTGAATAATGCTAGACTGTTCTGCATTTTCTTATGATATCATCAATAAGAAGGGAATAACTGTTCTTGAAAGACAGGACTGAGCCCAGAGAGTTCCCGCTAGTCAAAATGTAAAACTGGAAACTGGAATCTGTAGAATTAGCAGAGTCTGAGTCTGTTGAATTTAGGAAATTTGTAGCAGGGAGAAAGTCTCATCTTTCCATGCAATAGATGTCTTGGGATTTTTTCTTTTTTTGGCATCTACACAAGAGCTAGGAGAGTCTGTAACACTTATTATATTTCACATCCTGCCTGTTTCATGATAAAGAAAGAACGTGCAAAAGAACAGCAGAGTATTTTTAAGTTCCTTACTCCTTTTCAATTTTGGGTCAAAATTGGGGTAATTATTCAAGTATTTTGCATTTTTAACATAAAGATCATTTCATTTTTAATACTGCAAATAGGAGACAACTTGATTACAACTGTAATACACTTTTTCACTATTTTTCACCAGCAGAAATAATAATAGCATTAACTTCTCATATTCTTGTATCACTGAAGATCCAGGCAGGTCTATAGCATTATTCTGCCGCAGTGTTCATTAATTCCTTATAGGAGACGATGTCTGATTGTGCTCTAATCTAATCTACAGCATATTTCTACAGTCTATTAGGGGTTACCAAGTTACCTCAGAGTAAAATTTAAACAACAACAAAAGCACAACAGACTAACAAGACCTATTAATCTGTAATAGTAACTGCAAAATATTTTACATGATATCGTTTAAATCCTCGTTGTCAAATTAGAAACATTTTGTGCTTGTCCAAGTAAACTAGAATTTCCAAACATAAAATTATATCTTGAATCTCTTAGAATTGTTTTCTTTGGTCCATGTCTTACCCTGTCTTTTCTATGTATTTTAAAATATTGGTATCCTTTTCCTTTTTACAAGATGTTAAGATAGGTACTGCAAAAGATTAACACTGTCAAAGGCGAGGGACAAGCAAACAGCTTCATATTCACAAGTCAATGGCTGTATGCTTTGTCAAGTCCTAAACTAAGAAAAGTATATATATATATAAAACCCCAAACCTCACAACAGTGAGGCCGGTTTGTGATTTTTTTCTTTGCTTCTTTTCCTTCCCCCCCCCCCCTTTTTTTTTTTTTTTTTTGTAACCTTGGAACTCTTATCTCTTCTCTGAACAAAAGGCCTTCAGAGAAGATGACCTTCAAACCTTCAAACCTCTCCTTTTGAAATAGACTCTTTGCTTCCTTATGGATGTATCATAATGGTGTATTTGACACCAAAATATGAAGGGCTCTCTTCTTCTCTCATTTTCACATTCACATGTCTCGATCTGCCAAAATCAATAGAATTCATGCTGGAACCTGGCGTTCTGACTATGTATAAAAGAAATGTTATGTACACTTTTCACTAGATGCAAGTGTGAGAACGTGAGGTAGCAGGAAGAGCTATGGGTGTAGCTGGAAAAGATAAATAGTTGATGAGAAGTTTCGCTTATGTTATGATAGGCCATTTTCTGAGTTGTTTATCCTGTACAAAGCCCCAGCAATACACACATACACACATGCACACAGGCACACGTTTGCACACACACAAGTACTTTAACAACACGTGAAGAAAACAGTTGCTTAACACATTTGGTTTAAATGTTTCTAATTCCTAATAATATATTCAGTAAAAGTAGAATTCCGATCTACATGTAACTCATATCACTTTCCAGAGACCTTTTTAGAAGACAATTCTACTTTTAAGTGAGGTTTGTTTGTCTCTATTGTTTTGCAGCAATATGATCCCATCATACACTTAAAAAATAAAGAAATAAAATTAAAAAAAAAAGTTTACAATGATAATAAAGAAAATAATAGATGAAAAACTTCATCAAGGATTATATTATTAATTTAATATTTTTGATTTCTACAACCTGCTGGGTTATATAATATAATACAGATAAATTCTTGATTTCATGGTCAACAGTCAATATTGCTGGATTATTCCTTAGCAAACTGTAACTTATTATTACATGCAAAATGGGGAGAATGGAAAGGGAAAAGTACATATGCAAGTTTCCTTTTCATAGGTAAAGTTTAATGAAACCTTTTACTGTCTTTGAAGATAAAGTATCCTGCACCTCAAACAAAGTAAGTGGGTATTTCAGTTCAGGTTTTCTATATATTTAAGAAATGTGAATAGTGATTGTATTTTTCTCTGTGTCATTAAAAAAAAAAAAAAAAAAAAAAAAAACTGCTCAACAAGCATACTGCCAAAGAATTGATTGTACTTTTAGTATCAAACTGAGATAAAGTGGAAACTGTAATGGTAAGAGATATACATTCGAATTTAAGACTGAAAATGACTGAAATATTTGAATAAACTAGAGTGACTTTCTAGACTGACTTACCTGTACCTACTGAATTCAGTTGTAAAAATCAGTGTCATCTTTTGTGAGGTAAAGTGACAAAAATCTTTCAGTGATTGATATGCAATTGCCCTGGGATTTACTTTAAGAATCATGTAAAGTTGGGTGTAGTTTCTAAATAAAAACTTGACAATTATTTCATTGTTCTTATTCTGTTCAGTTAAAATTATGGTATAAGATCATTATAATGAAAGATTTAGCTCTGCTGATTGATTGGCACTGACTGAGAAACAGTTTAAAATAAAAATAGTGAACAGAGGATAGTTTTTGCCAAAAATGATTTACAAGATTGCTTATGGTGTACATAGATGCCAAAGACTGATGTATTCATATAGCTTTGCTACTCTTCCAGCCAGCAGAAGTAAGAAAATATCATGGATGGGAACAACACTCAGAAATGTTGTTCTTGAGTATAATAATCCTAGTGCTTAAAATTCTCTTTGAAGATCCTCAAAAGCCTTTTGTCTTCAAAAGCCATTGTCTTCTGTCCACTGTTTTCAGAGACCCCAGTTTTAAGGGGGTTTTAATCAAAATCTGTGGCCTTGGATGGGGGTTTCAGCATCATCTGAAAATTCCAGCCTTTGCAACCAGATCAGAATGAGTGGGAAGAAAGTTGAATCAGTTGTAACCAGAAATAAAGACTGTGAATTCATAACACATGATTAGCCAGTTGAGAATTTTCCGCTTTCAAGATTATGGTATTCTAGTTTCTAAAATATGCAAAATGGATAAACAGTGATTCTGTATTACTATGAATTAGAAGTATTCTGCCACTTTTTGTTATTTCAGTGACAAAATTTTCCCAATAAGACATTCAAATTCACTTAAAGCTGCTTAGACAGATACTTTTTATTTCATATGCTAATTATTTTTTTCCTAATATCTTCCATGATTTTTTTTCACATGTATGACATATGTCAGATCTTCAGATCTCACAGAAGTGTCTCCACAACAGTAATAGCACAGGCAATACATGGGAGCATGAGAGGGAGAGAGAGAAATGGGGAGGGAGTCAACAAGACCTTTTTCTTCAACCAGAAATGATATGTACGTCCTCTTTGCATTTACTGAATGTTACCAAAGTGCTAATGTAACAACTCTGACTCTTACCTATAGAACATTTGATGGAGTAATATTAAGATTTCATGCCATAAGAGTATAGGATAGTCACTTTAATTCTTAATAAGAACAATGTAACAAGACATCCCCTCCCAAGAAAGATTAGATGAAAACTTCTCACCAAATTTCCATATCCCTTTCTGCAGTAGCACCTGTATTACAAAAAGCTATTTTAGATACAAAGAGGGACTTACTGGGCCAATTTTGTCACCGTACATCAAGGGAAGGAATAGAAGATAAGGGAGGGAGCAAAGGGGAAGGGAAAAGGAGAAAGTACTTAGTATAATTTTTTAGTAATTTCAGTGAAACTGATAGTTAATTTCTTTTAACTACTCCAAGTCAGATCTTTACCAAACACTTTATAAGTAGTTGAGGGTTTAACATAAACCTGATCAAGAAGGAAATGGTAGTGTCATTGACAGAGCTTCAATATTGATGATTTTCTAAATTTTGTTATCAATGTTTTTGATGTTTGTGGCATACGTGACACGGTATTCTCTTCTGGTTTGTATACTTTTTTGTCCACAATTTTAATATAAAAACAGAATAAGATAACACGTGCTTCATAATATTTCCATTTTTTAAAAAACAGATTTAGGAAATGATACTTGGTTTTAGTTTGCCAGGTTTCCTTTGCAGTATAATTCATCATTTGCAAAATGTAGACAGATTTGATGACTAGTGATGTATTCAAAAAGAACTTCCATTTGAAACAAGGGTTTCAAGAGGTACTGATTCACATTAGATCTCTGGAATGTCACAGTATTTCATCTGTGAGATGAAATGAGAGACTATTTATTTATATATATGTATGCATTTAAGAATATAGGAAGCCTTTATCTGTAAGTATTATTTTTCCATCATTTATTTAATCAATTCTGTGCACAGCTTTGTTACAGTACAGAAAAAAATATCTTGAGGTTTAAATAAAGATGATACAACCGTTAAAAAAAATAAGACCTGTTGGTCTAAATTTTATTAAAAATATACTGTGGCTGTTTATTAGCCCATAAAAAGAATATGATTCTCAAACACTTAATCAAATACATTAAGTCAGTGGTAACAAATTATTTTTTTGCCAACTGCTATCTTAAAAAACTGACTGCTTCAGAAGAGCTGACCTGATCTCTTCCAACCATTCTAAAATGCAACACTGCAGCACTATCGTGTTTCCTCTTTCTGTCATATATTGTACATGCACAAGTGTAAAACATCGCTAGCCTTGTAAACAGGTTATCCATAAAAATAGCAATGGGGATAAAAACTCAGGACTCCTCACTTTAAATAAACTACTTCACCCATGGGACAGAGAGCTGAAGTCCTACTAGTTTATTCAAAATCCTTCCAAATTACAAGGCTTCAAAATAGTGACTGACCTGGTTTCAAAAGACTTACTATAACTTTCAGATTTTTGGCATGGCCCATGTGTTCACTTTCCTCACTGACTAATTACAGTGGAACTACAGTCGGTCTCCCCGTAGGTGAGAGGGGCACTCCCACAGTCTTCACAGGTCTGATTTGTGACTGCCCGCGGGATTTCACCTCCGTGGACAAAACAATAAGAAGATAAAGTTAAGCTGAACTCATAATACAAACAGGGGAATCCGTTCAAGGAACTTTCCCTTAGTTACATGGCCCTGGGCTGTTGTCTATTCTTATTAAAACAAATTTACTGAAGATGAAGCATATATATTGGTGAGTTCCTCTTTCTGAGCTTCTATTAGTTGTTGATGAACTCTGACGGAACTTTTGCAAAACAGCTCAATACCTTCCCAGCTCAAAAGACAACAGTGTCAGTTTGTTCTAAACGTTTTGTAAATATTTGATAACATCTAGTCAGGGGTTTTATTTCCTTTCACAGACTAATACCCAACATTTATTTCTCATCAACATTTCAGAAGAAATACAGGTTTCACCTAGGAATCTTATGATCGATGCTCTTATCAGAGTTTTTCTCCTTAATTATAATGAACATTTCTCCTAGTGTGTTTTTTATCTAAAATCAGGATGAACTTATGATAAATTTCCTGCCTCTATGAATATAGTTCTAAATGTGCTTCACATAATAAAGGACAAGTGAATAGTTTCCAAAAATAACTTCTGGAAAATGGCACATTTTTAATTGTAATTAAACAGTTTCATGGAAAAAAAAAAAAAAAAAAAAAGAGCAAACCAACATATTTTGAAAAAGAATTGATAGAATTGAAAAAGAAATAGTAAGTCCACGTAGTTTTCATCAAATTCCATTAACTTAAAAAATGATTATTCCTAGATATTAAATTTAAATTTCTATGCACAGTGCTAAGAACCTAATGTAATATAAATGCCATGCATCTACTTTTGGGTCAGCTTCAGAAGAATCAAACAGCATAAAAATCAAAGTGTATAGAAACAAAGGTAAATATTTGTGAGCCTCTTAGAAATTTAGGTTAGAGAAAATGGTAGAAATTTTATAGCAAAGCAAGAAAGCAAAATAATCAAAGTTAGGATTTCTGCTTCCTCTGTTCAAACAACTTTGTTTCTCTATCCATCACTGACCTTTGTTGTTGCAAGCAGCTGTCTGCAGTGTCATTACCTTCATTCAGCACAGCACAGGGAGTCTTAGAGCAGCCTGATGAGAAGAGAACACAGAAATATGTGTGGGACATGAAACTATCATTGCTCCAGACACACCTGAAGGAACATTCACATCAGTATTAGGCAGGATGGATGCAGTTATTACTGTAGAGTGATCAAAGAGGATTTTGTAAAAATTGGCTTTTAAAGCTTCTTTCACATTTATGGATGGTGAGAAATAAGTGCTCTAGGAATATTGAATACTAATATACAATTAATCTTATTTAATTCTAAGATTAAGTAGTGTTTGTAATCTGAAAGTGATCATTCTTCAATTGCATTGTTTTATCCGTGGCATAATATATTAGTAAATTCAGAAGAAAAGATTTGTTATTTTATTCCTTCTATGGAAAAACAAAACAGTAACAAAAACAAACTCACAATAATGTTATCATCCAGTAATTAAATGATAATGATAGACCCAAAGGAATATGGTTCTTCCAGGTATAGGATTTCTGCCAAGAATGCCTCAGAAGTCTTATGTAGCTTGACAGGTGATGTTTGGCAAGCTGATGTGATTTTTATCTCACTGAACCTGTTTCATTAATTTGATGTGTGAGAAATAAATACTTGCTGTGCAATTAGCTGGAGATTATTATGGTCTAATGAAATTTTCCAAACAAGCAGATGCTTGACCACTTAGATATATATAAAATATATCACACTTGGTAAATAGAATGAAGCTGCTGGGAAAACATTTTTAAAGACATTTAAATGCTGAAAAAAAATGATACTCATGTAGCAGTTTGGCTTTGCTTAACTGAGGTAGTGAAGGAAAAGAAAAAAACAATCGGCATGTGTGCAGATATATTTGCCAAAGTTCTGGAAATTATATTGAAATTGCAGCCAGTTAATATTTTATATATATATATATGTGTGTGTGTGTATATATATATATATTTAACAAAAATGTACTCTTATTTTCAGTCTTATATATTTATCTTATATATACATTTAATAGAGCTAATTATGTTCTCATATATTCAAACAAAACAGGAAGTGAAAAAGACAGAAAAATAGGGGCCCAATTTTTTAGTGCTTAATAGACAATATGCTTTTTCTTTATGAACAATAAGATAAATAGATACTTTCACTGTATTGGCTGGACTGAAGACTGCTGTAAAAAGTAGGTAGACCTTCTATATCAATGCTTACCCATCTCCCTGCTGAAAAACTTGATAAAACTGATATAATCTCAGCCTCAGAAGTACATTAGAGCAATGCAAAGCCTATAGCCCAATAGCTATGGACTCTCCAATTAACATAAAGAAATAAGTAAATACCTTAATATATAAAATATAATATACCTTAATATATATATAATATAAAGGGAAGCCCTGGATAGAAGTTGCTCCTAAGGCTGTATTTCAGAAACAGCACATATGTAACAAGACCAATGAAGTGAAATCAAATTGAAAAGGTATGAAGAAACAGAGAAATAGAGAAACTGAGAAATATCAAGCAGGTAAGTTATAATTAATTATACCTCTGATATACCTGTAAATGATTTAAGGCAAGATGTTTTAGTTAGCCAAATAAGGATTATGATCCACCTCTTTAGAATCTCCACACATTGTTTTGTGTTTGCATTTCATACGTGCACAGCTGGCATAAGACACGGCACTGCCCAAGCTCTTTCCTTGGTAGAAGTCCAATGTGCCCTTGGTGGGCCCATTACTAAATGAAGCAAGAGTGACAATGCACACAGAAAGTTGTGATTAACCGCATAAAATCCAGATGGGGACCAATTACTAGTGGTGTCCCACAGGGGCTGATACTGGGTCCGGTGCTGCTTAACATCTTCATTAATGACCTGAATGAAGCGATCAAATGCACTCTCAGCAAGTTTGCAGATGACACAAAACTGGGAGGAGTGGAGGAGTGGTTCTTACAACAAATGGTTGCACTGCCATTCAGATAGACCTTGACAGTCTGGAGAAAGGAACAGACTGGAACCTCATGAAGTGCAACAGAGGGAAAAGCCAAGTCCTGCCCTAGGGAGGAGTCACCCCTGCACCAGGACAGGCTGAGTGCCAAAGAACTCAAGAGCAGCTTTGCAGAGAAGGACCTAGATGTTCTGGTGGACACTAGGTTGGTCATGAACCAGCAATGTGCCTGTGGGGTAAAGAAGGCCAGCAGTATCTGGGCTACATTAAGAGCATCGCAAGCGGATTGAGAGAGGTGATTCTTCCCCTCTGCTCAGTCCTAGTGAAGCCACATCTGAAGTGCTAGGTCCAGGTCTGGGCACCCCGTACAACAAACATGTGAACCTGCTGGAGCAAGTCCGGAAAAGGGACAGAAAGGTAATTGAAGGACTGGAGTGTTTGACATGTAAGAGTAGCTGAGGGTGCCAGGACTATTTAGCCTGGAAAAGGGAAGGCTTAGTGGGATCTTATCAATTTTTATAAATATCTGGCAAGAGGGTGCCAAGAGGACAGGGTCAGACTCTTCTAAGTGGCGCCCAGTGACAGGATGAGAAGCAGCAGGCACAAACTGAAACACAGGAAAATCACTTGAACGCAAGAAAACACATCTTCACTGTGAGAGTAGTTGAACACTGGCATAGGCTGCCCAGCAAGGTTGTGTAGTATCCATCACTGGAGAAACTCAATTGCACAAGGACTTTAGCAACCTGCTGTAGCTGAATCTGTTTTGAAAATGGAGATTGGATCAGATGATCTCCAGAGATATTGTCCAGCCACATCTATTCTGTGATTCTGTGATACCTTAATTTATTTCTGATACCTCTCTAAACATTCCTGTTCTTTTTTTTTCCTCCTTTTTCTCCTCATTTTTTTAAAGCCAGCCACCATTATTGGAATTTCTTTGAAAGTCTCTAGATGCAAGAACAGATCTCTTTATAACAAAAGAAAAGAACTCAAATACCTCAGTCAACTGAAGTCAAAAAACAAGATTGAGAAGCACATCTATATGCTTCTTGAAAATAACTTCTGTATGGAGACTCACTTGTTAGTGCTGTGAGCCAAGTTAAAATGTCAAGATATGTTAAAATATTAAACTGCATAATGAATTGGCTTTGAACTTTGATCTTAAGGTTCCATTTGCTACAGAATCTTTAAATATTGATTGCATTACCAGTGTTCTTTAAAATAACTATGAAATGAAATTAAAACTAAATATATTAAGGGAACATTCTGGCAGTAAAGGTCAGCATTTAAAAGTCAAGAAATGACAAAATTCAAGATAGTGCACAGTGAATCAAGGAAACAAATAGTATTTGTTTTTATTTTCACAACTCAATAAGCTCCATTTTCATTAATTCTACAATATCCTGCTTGTGTGTTGAAGACCTACCCAGCTTAAAAAATACCTGGGTGCTAATTTAGCAAGGTGAATTGGTTTCAGAAAGTTTAACTGATGTTTTCTGTTTTGTTAACAAATTCTAACTCAGAATAATGCAGAGATCTGTATGCTTGAAGAAGCTAGGGAGGCAGAAAACATCTATTCTTTATGAAGTATGGGTGTATTAAATGATAGATCAGGTTTGTTCTCAAAAGTATTTAATGCAGAAACAGTAAATGTGAATAAACTTAGAGAAGAAAGTATACAGATATGTGGTGAAAAATAATCAGGTGGATGGAGCAGTAACAGGAACAAGGGCTTACTGAATTGCTTAGAAAATTAGAAAAGACATTCAACACAACAGCCTACTCGCCATATGCCTTTTCCATAGCTTCATACATTGCTAGCCACAGGAGAGTCTCCCAGAAATCTCTCTCTAATCTATAGTATAAATACATTGAAAAGAAAATCTTTTGTCCAAAAGTAGCTATTTGAATATGTAATTTTATGGCACAAGGAAAGAAATAAAGGAAAATTATTAGAACTGGATGTCAACACTGAAAAATGACATTATTTGTAAGGCAATTTACAGATGCTCCCATTTAAAAAATCTGGTAATATTGCAGCAGGATTTAGTTTCCACTCCCAAGTGCTCATAACCCCTTTGTCTTTGGTCAAAGGATCTGGTGAGGATCTGGCTGACTCGTGCTCTGGCATTTCAGGTGATGTGCATGCACTGACTGTAAATCTCCCAGATTTTCTGGTGAGCAGCTCCCAGGGAGCACTTCAGATCCTGGCACTAACCTGTCCTAATGTCAGTATTGAGTTGAAGCACAGGTGGAGAACCAAGGCTGAGTGTAGGAATCAGCTGAGCAGAAAGTGATGAAGAGGCAGATTCATGGCAGCGTGACTCTGAGAAAGGTGAGAAAAGAGTGACACCCTCCATCAAAACCAAATATTGAGATTTATGGTCTTCCAGACCTTGCAATGGGCAGCTACAACCCTACTGCTGTCTGACCAGCCATGTTTAGTACTTCTCCTCCTGTGACGGTGCGGATCCCCAACAGAGGTTCGAAGGGAACATGTGAGTGTAGCCAGCCCCTACTCCTTCCTCTCACAGGTTCTCCCACTTCCAAACTCTTTTTCCTCCTGTTGCTGTAGGGAGCAGCTCTGTGGGCAACAGGGTATCCTAACTTGCTCCTCCTCCCTTTTGGAGGTAGCACATTCTGTTTTTCTGGAGCTACTGAAACAAGCCCAAATGATGGTGCCAAACCTGAGCACAGGGTGGGGGTCCAGCTGCATACTGAAAAGCTGTTGACTCGTGGGTCACATCTCTATGACAAGTCATGAAAACATTCATGATATTTCTCTGCTATATTTAACCAGAGCAGTAATATTTCTTCCTAGTTTCTGCACAGTCAGAATCTCATCCAAAAGCAACTTGTAGGAGGATGAGCTTTCTTACAGCAAAGCTGCTTTACCATAGGTGTAAGGATGGGGAGAGTTTAGCGGGCATCTGTGTCTGAAACAATGCTTACTGACCAAGACAAACTGGTCAGTATGCTATGATATTCATCACAAAATATTACAGCGTATCCTCTGAAAAATTTCACTGATTAAAGGGATATTAGACAAAATGGAACAGGTAATATATTCATGTTATGAAACACTATATGATTCCCACAGTAATGGTATTTTGCCACTCAGCACAAAGCAAGCTTTTGTAATATCATAGAATCACAGAATCATAGAATCGGTAAGGTTGGAAGGGACCTCCGGAGATCATCTAGTCCAACCTCCCTGCTCAGCAGGACCACCTACAGCATGGTAGACAGAGTTGCATCCAGGCGGGACTGGAAGATCTCCAGAGAAGGAGACTCCACAACCTCTCTGGGCAGCCTGTGCCAGGTGAGGGCTCTGTCACTCTCACAGTGAGGAAATTCCCCCTCACCTTCAGGCAGAACTTCCTGTGGTTCAATTTCTGCCCATTGCCTCTTGTCTTGTCACATGGGACAACTGAAAAGAGTTTGTCCCTGTCCCCTTGACACCCTCCCTTCAGGTACTTATACACATTGATAAGATCCCCCCTCAGTCTTCTCTTCCCCAGGCTAAACAGGCCCAGCTCTTGCAGCTGTTCCTCATAGGGCAGGTGCTCCAGCCCTCTGATCATCTTTGTAGCCCTATGCTGGACTCTCTCCAGTAGCTCCATGTCTCTCTTGGAATGGGGAGCCCAGAACTGGACACAGAACTTGAGATGAGGCCTCCCCAGGGCTGAGTCAAGGGGCAGGATCACCTCCCTCGACCTGCTGGCAACAGTCTTCCTAATGCACTGAAAGAGACCATTGGCCTTCCTGGTCACAAGGGCACATTGCTGGCTCATGGTCAGTCCATCATCCACCACATCCTTCTCTGCAGAGCTGTGCTGCAGCCCATTATTGGCTAGACAGGAAAGAACACACACATCAATGTAATGCAAGTTGAATCCACCATATTATTCTACCTATCTAGCTTATATATCCTTTCAGCAGGCTCACGTGTTCACGCACTTTACAATGCATCACTGTTGGTTGTCTAGCATTGTCCAGGTGTATCTGCTCAGTTTCTAATGGATCGCTGTGTCGACTCCCTTCGCAGGTGCATATACTTTTGTTTATCTTGCTGTAAAACAGCCAGGGCCCCAACAGAGCTGCTCTCCAGAAGGTCAGCCTCCAACTTGTCCTGCTGCCTATGGTTATTTCTCCCTAGGTGCAGGACTCTGCACTTGCCCTTGTTGAACCTCACGAGGTTCCTCTCTGCCCAGCTCTCCAGCCTCTCCAGGTCTCTCTGAATGGCAGAGAGAACAGCCCTCAGGTGTGTCAGCCACTCCTCCCAGCTTGGGATCATCAGCAAACTTGCTGAGGAGGCACTCTGTCCTCTCATCCAGGTCATTGATGAAGAAGTTGAACAGGATGGGACCCAGTACTGAGTCCTGGGGGAGGTATCTACCCACAGGCCTCCAACTAGACTCGACGCCACTGATGAGAACCCTCTGAGCTCTGCCTTTCAGCCAGCTCTCAATCCACCTCACTGTCCACTCGTCTAACACACACTTCCTGAGCTTATCTAGGAGGATGTGATGGCAGACAGTGTCAAAAGCCTTGCTGAAGTCAAGGTACACAACGTCCACTGCTCTCCCCTCATCTACCCAGCCAGTCATTCCATCATAGAAGGCTATCAGGTTGGTTAAGCAGAATTTCCCCTTGCTGAACCCAGGCTGGCTACTCCTGATCACCTTCTTTTCCTCCATATGTCTGGAGATGACATCCAGAAGGAGCAGTTCCATCACCTTTCTAGGGACGGAGGTGAGGCTGACTGGCCCAGAGTTGCCTGGGTCCTCCTTCTTGCCCTTCTCAAAGACTGGAGTGACATCGGTTTTCCTCCAGTCCTCAGGCACCTCTCCAGTTCTCCAGGATCTTCCAAAGATGATGGAGAGCAGCCTGGCAACAACATCCGCCAGCTCTCTCAGGACCTGTGGGTGCATTCCATCCGGGCCCATGAATTGGTGGATGTCCAGCCTGCCCAGAAGGTGTCTAATCCTTTCCTCCTCAACCAAAGGAAAGTCTTCCCTTCTCCGGACCTTCTCCCTCATGTCCAGGCTACAGGATTCTTGGGGGCTGCCCTTAGCAGTGAAGACTGAAGCAAAGGAGGCATTCAGTAATTCTGCCTTCTCTGTATTCCTCGTCACCAGGGCCCCCGCCTCACTCAGTAGCGGGCCCACATTTTCGCTAGTCCTTCTCTTGCTGCTGATGTATTTGAAGAAGCCCTTCCTGTTGTCCTTGACATCCCTTGCCAGACTCAATTCCCGCTGGGCCTTAGCCTTCCTTGCAGCATCTCTACATACTCTGGCTACAGTCCTATAATTCTCCCAAGTAGCTTGTCTCCTCTTCCACATTCTCTGTACTTTCTTCTTCTGTCTGAATTTGGCCAGGAGCTCCTTGCTCACCCATGCAGGTCTCCTGCCCTTTTTGCTGCATTTATATATAATATATAAATTACATATACATATAAATTATATAAATATACATAAAGATATAAATATATATATAATGTGGCCCATTATGATGAAATAGCTACAAAACCACTACTCCATCTTAGGAAAAGAGATATCCTTCTCTGAGATTTTTTAAGAGAATCTATCCTGACAACTATAGAAAAAACTAAAGGTAAAAGATCAAATGGAGGCATTCTCATTTAGGTCCCCATGATGCTCATGTGGTTTCTTTGGTTAGTGTTTTTCTTTTGAGGGTTTCACAGACAGGTCTATTTGCTTTCTGTTTACTTTTGTTGCCATTGGGAACTACGTACTTCTCATATCTCAACTGCTGTTAGTAATAAAATAACATATCTGGGGGCAGGCTGCCAACTGAATGCAGCAATAGTGTGCAACGTTAGAAAACGTTAGACTGCTGCAATGATGATCAAGAGGAAAAGAAATATTCACACAGAATCACAGAACAGCTGAGGTCGGAAGGGACCTCTGGAGATCATCTAGTCCAACCGCCCTGCTCAAGCAGGGTCACCTAGAGTGTGTTAGACAGGGTTGCATCCAGGCAGGCTTTGAATATCTCTAGAAAATTATTATACTACTCTAAGACATAGCAAAAAACTATAATAATTTGTAATCAATAACAATAACATTACACCAGGACAAGTAGCAAGAGCAGAAGGTAAAGGTCTGAACTGAAATTCGGTGAAGGCAGATTTCTTCAGAAAGCAAAATTTTTGAAATTTTTTACCACCTGCTGATTAGCTCTATCAAGTCATACTCAGATTTTGGAGAATAATGTCCCTTGGCCAGGCCAGCAGCATCCACTTTTCACTGAAAGAGAGGAGCTCATGTTCAGACATACTGAAACTTGACCCCACCTTTCAAGCTCTCGGAATCATATCTCATAGAAAATCTCTAGTGAAAAATAGAGCTATCTATTCAAGGACTTCTGAAAAGTCTGTTAACACCTATTCCAACTTAATTACAGTAGAGAAATACAGAAAACTTATGAAGACAGTTAAAAACATTAAGCTTCCCCTTAATATAGTTCACAGATGTAGGACACAGAGGTGCAATTCAATATGCAACTTCTCTCCTCAGCAGTTGGCCCTGCTCATTTCAAAACGTTCTGTCAATCCTCCACACCTTTTTTTCTGTTCTTTTTTTCACACTTTATCTCAACTCCTCTCTTTTTCCTTCTTTTTTTATTCTTACCCTTCCCTTACTCCCCTTCCCCACAGACTTTGAAAAAGGAAGGTCACACACAAAAAGAAAATTATGGAGGAATTATCATATTGAAACAATTCCCTACATTTTAATTCAGCTTCCATTTTCTCAGTGTAAAAATATCTGTTATGATCTCTAAAATCAGAGTGTCTTGGGGAATAGACCCCTTTTAACATTAAAGGGGAAACATAACAGTAGGAGAGACTGTGTTCAAGAGTCATATTTGGCATTCAGAAGCCACCAAATCTGTCTGGATTTATTCTGCCTTTGAACTACATTTTTTTCATGCAAACCATAGTGTCTGGATGAGACATTAAAAGGTACGCTCATTAAATAATACTGAGTTTACTAGAAATCTTGAGTCTCACCTTGAGACCATCTAGGGGCTTTATCAATTTGCTGATGGAGATCTTTGGACATGCACCTAAAGCAATTCTGAACAGTATCTGCAACTTGGCTTTAGACTACAAAAATCACACAGTAAGATTGCTGCATGTCAGCAAATGCACAATAGCTGAGATAGATGATGATCTGACCTCTATTTGTTTGGGTCTGACAGTTAGTTTAGATACCATCTGCCACCCTTTTGGGATGCTACCTGAGAATGATGCTGCTTAAGCATCATGATGCCCAAATCCTGCCGTTTATCACGTACTTATGGTTCAGGAAATGGAGGGAGAACTTGAATGAAAAACATTCTGCTACTACACCTGCTGCAGAAGACTTGCCTCCTAGCCTTTATAGGGTTTGTAAGGTAAGAAGTCCTTAAAATATTTCTAATTTGAGGGCAGCATTTACTTCAAGTTTCAAAGACAAAAATGAAACCCTATTTCAGCACAAGTGATAAAATAAAGGAAGTTCTAAGGACTCAAACTGTTGGCTGTAGACTTTTAAGAATTTACTCTGTCATCCATGTTAAAAATAACTTCCTAAAAGTACAGACCTTTTCCCTTATCTTCAGTGTGCTCTGCCTTGCTGCATGGCTACCTCTTTTGTGACTATATCCTCTCTTCCATCTTGAGTAATTGAACATCTCTTAAATATAGACCCTACGGCACTCAGGAATACTCTTCTGGGAGTTTAAATATTACAACTGAACCATAATATTAACAATTTTAAACTTCTCAGGCTTATGCTTGCTAATTTACCATCTCCCTACTCCCCATCCCCCCAAAAATAGAGCTAAGAAACTGACAGTTTTAAACAGATACACTTTATGATAGCATTAGAGCACAACCTTGTGGGAAAAAAGCACATTTAGCCTGGTTCCTCTTCACTACCTGTATATCTTTGTTCCAGTAGAGGCAACACATGATCTTTTGTAACATGCTAACACCTCTTACAGTATGTAAATAAATAATAGCTGCTGGACTGAAGAGCTTAGGAACCTATGTCATGACAAAAGAAAACAAAATTATCGTTTCTCCAATTTTACAAAAGATAAATTGAGACACAGAAGTTTAAGTGGTTTAATAAAGGTTTGTGTATCAATTATGTTTTTTGGTTACTTTCTTATGATGAAATGTCTCTATATATCTTCTGCAGATCATTCTCCATACTTCTAGAACACAAACCTGATAAGAACAACTAGTAAAAATAAGCAGATGTTTTAAGTATACACTTATTTATTTAAGTATACGCTGGTAGATATAGTTGTATGTATGTGGTAAATAAGAGGAAATTAAACAATATAGTGTGGTTATTATAGTCCAAATGTGCTATAAGTGATAGAATTAAGTAAGCTTTCATAACAATATGATGTTTTATGCCAAAACCCATAAATTTATGTGACTGTAGTATTAAACAATCCTTTAATATTTAACACATCAACATCAATATAATTTAAAATTATATTGAATATATAATTTTATGAGATAATGAGATAATGAGATAATTATGTGGAACCTAGTAGTTTTTCCCACATTCGTCAGTTCAAACAGGACAGAACCATTCTGTACGAAGTATAAAACTGAACTGAAACTGGTGAAAAAGTGAAGGACAGAAAGATAAGTAAATGGTTATCTACCCTTTATCTTTTTCAACAACCTCAATCATCCCCCAAATGGTTATCGTACTTGTCACTGAATTGGTATGCCACCTTCCATGATTACATGTTTTTGAAGAGAATTTCAATAATGTCCGAACTTCCTCTTGAACAGCAGGACCTGCACGTCAGAGGAATCTGTGCTTTACCTTCTAAAGCACAAGGAGAGATGCTGACGCTCTCAGTGGTTTTCCACTAATACAAAATGCTTGTGTGCTGATCAAGGATAGAAAGAAAGATTCTGCAGCAAAGCTTTTTTTTTTTTTTTTTTTTTTTTTTTTTTTTTTTTTTTTTTTTTTCAGGCTTACTCTTATTGGACCCTTACTGATTTATCCTTTTGGACTACAATGTGGCTGGCCTCAAAGGCTCCAAAATTGTGTCAAGTCTGACTCTGAAACTGCCTTCTCTATAACAAACCACTATAACACTGCAGAAAATTGGTCCTTCATATTCCTGGTGCTCAGAAAGATTGGTCAACGAACTGATTTCTTTGAGACTTTTAAAACTCTTCAGCTTTGTTCTTTGTGGTTTGCTTACAATAAGCAGAGAATACAGTCTGATAAGCAGAGTAGACATGCAGGTGTCTTCTAACAGCAAACACTATTCAAAATGACTTACTCCACCAGAAGTTGTATGGAGAGGGAAAAGCACTTTGTTTTGCCTTGATTTTTTTTCTTTTCTTCTTTTTTTTTTTTTTTTTTTTTTTTTTTTAATTGACTTGGTTCACTTGTTTCCAAATTTAGTTTAAGCTAACCAGAACAGGCAAATGTATGTGACCAGATCTTCAGTTACAGTAAAACACTTTCAGACTGAAACTTGGAACCCTGATCCCTCATTTCCTCTGCAGATTTTCTAGAGATTGGCTGCTTGAACCTGTGGGTTGCAATATCTTCCCTTTCACTAGCTCTGAATGAAAGTTGTGGTGGGTGCTTCTGTGTGTGCTGAGCTCAGTAACATTGGTCTGTGTCACTCTCAGATTAAGTGGGGCCTTCCAGGGGATTTACTTGCATAGAAACAGACTTAGTTTGCAAAGACTGTGTAATCTCAGAAAAGGAATAGCTGAGCTAAGACTGGCTTTCTAGAATCCTTCATTCCTCAACAAGCTCATCAGGATTTTTAAAAACTCTCATTGAGCTAATGTGCTTCAACTTTGCCCTAATTACACCTTGGAGGACTAAATGATATTTGAGACCTTGGTCCTTATTAAGCATTTGCTCAGACTGAAACCTGTTTACAAAGGAAATTTCCAGAAATTGAAAAGGAACTAAGTGGAAGGAAGGAAAACTGTCACCAAATCCAAAATCAATAAAAAACTTCACAAAAGATAACACTTTACAAAAATGCTGTAAGTCTGGCATCTTCCTGGATACATACATATACATATATATATATATATATATAATGTGTGTGTGTGTATATATATATATATATAAAAATATATATATTTCTTTTTTTTTTTTCAGGAGTGGATTAATTATAATATTAAAGGAAGAGGTTACACTGGCCAATCAAAATGTTCCCCCAGGGATCTTCTGATGTCACTTCTAATGATGTTGCTCTTTAAAGTGTGTGCTCTATATCTTCTTTCATTTTTATTTAAAAATTAACAGAAGAAACACCTAGACAAGTGGTAGAAAGTATTATTTGCTCTGTGATTTCTCCTGCCCTTCAGCAGATTAGAAAGTAAAAAGTGGAAGTTTTTATCTCTCTGGTCACTGTTGGTGGTTTAACATACTTAGCATTTTCACTGTTTCGTCTCAACATTGTTACGTATAAAACATTTGCTGATTAACATAAGAACCAACTGTTTTGCAGTTTTGTCTCCTATTTGTTTAAGAATCTGAATTACCACCCTTGTTGGCCCATCTGTTTCCTTGATTGCTGCTGGCTTCTCCACAGGGATAGAAAACAGTAATTTAGATGCTTCATTGTTATTAACACCTGCAATTTTTGCTAACCTAGGACAAATACGTAGGATTCATAAAAAAAAAAAAAAAAAACAAAAACATACTAGCTTTCAGTTCCTTACTTTTAGGAGGGTGTTTAATGTTGAGAGAAGGTGGAAGATTGCCAACACTGGAAACTCTTGATAAATTTATTAAAGGAAGAGATATAGACTGATAGTCACAGTATAAACTTCATTATATAACTCTGTCAGTATAATTCAGTTCTGGCTTAATTTTTTCTTCATTCATTTTTTTTTTTTTCAATTTATGAATTAGTCACAAGGGAATTAGCAAAAATACTATTGCCATGAGCTCAACTTTCCAAATAGATGGCCAGCATCTGGAGTTTTACACTGGATGAAATGAAGAGTCCTGAGGGCACCTATTAAAGTCATCTTAAAAAACTTTATTTCACATTTTTTTTGATAGTAAAATCTAGATCTCAGATCTTGGAGTTCTCAAAAGCCAGACAGTTTTCCTTTTTCATCTTTCTCATTTCCTTAGAATAGACAAAGTAGATTTTCTTCATCAGCTCTACAGCACTGAAAGGAGAAAAAATGTCTCTGATTTACAAAGAACCTTGGGCAAATAAAGAAATGTGGATATTTATTCAGCTGCTAGAATTATGTTTTGGGATCTCCATCAAACAGAAAACAATTTCTGACAATCTAGCTTACTGATTTACAAATAAATCACTATTCAGGAACAAAATGATATTAGCTTCACAGTTAATCCATTAGGAATTGGAGCCTTATAATAGTTGTATAACTCATATAATGGTTAAACAATATTGATCAGGCAATTTCATGTGTGCAGCTATGAAAAATATCAAAGGGTCTTAGAGGAAACCTCTTATCTTGGAGCTATATGTGGGGGATCACAAATCTGAAGATATATATATATATATATATATTTTTTTTTTTACATTTATCTTTAGGATATTCTCTTTCTATCCTCCCTTTAATATTACCTTTCTCTTCCTCCCTGCTTTTACTTTTCTTCTTCTATGCATAAAGTACTGTTTCAGTAGAGACAAATCACAGAATGGTAAGGTTGGAAGGGACCTCTGGAGATCATCTAGTCCAACCCTCAGCATAGCCCCGTATGGGGATTGAACCCACAACCTTGGCATTAGCAGCACCGCACGCTAACCAACTGAGCTAAACCTGCCCCCCCAATATTCAACAGCTTAATATCTAAAGGGTAGAATATCTAAATATTGTGATAATGCCTGTGGGGTTAAAAGGTCTTTAACACAGCGCTTTCTAAGTCAGAGCGATTGCCTTGTTCAACGTAGGTATAACTGTAGTGACATAAGCGCTAGCGAAACTAGCTTCATTTCAAGAAACAGAGCTGTATTTCAGAACTATGCCCTCTACCTCAAGTTGCTTGTAAAAGTAATTGCAGGGAAAAAAAGTAAGATTTTTATTTTTTGATAGATAATGAAGTTATTTTGTTTAAAGGGGAGAGTTTTCAGCTTCTGCTAAGAAAATTGCTCCAAGTAGAGTGCATATGTCTCAAGAAGCTAACACTGAAATACAGTGTAGAAAGATCTTGTCTTGTTTTTGCTCTTCCTGGCAACAGAGGAAGAACATTTACATGAGATCTGAGGAGGGTGTTGCCTACTTTTGGTATGAGAAAGCGCAAAGGCCCGCTGACTTGTTCTTTCAGTCAGAGGTTTCAAAAAGCCATTCTGATAAAACATTCCTTTGTACCTCATGTGGGGACTGTCTTATGCCTGACTTAGCCTTTCCTCTGGCTAGCAGGAGTGTCAAGTACGGGAGCATCAGCCCCAGTGCTCTCACCTGGTGGTGGCTTTCAGCAGACTGAGAGAGAGTCTCGCAGCTACTATCATGTTCTTAACAAATGACTGGGTGACAGCTAGGCGGCTGAAGTTCAATCCAGATGAAATTGCAATATAATTGGTAAGTTAGGTGATCCAAGGCAAAAGACAAGGTGAGGAATTCACTGGAAATATATGGTTTCAGGTTTTAAAATCAATCTGCAAGATTTCCAGCCCGTTGTATAAGCTTAGAGCAAGGTTACCTCACCTCTGTGCAAACAGGATTTGCCAAGAGACATTATTTTCTTTCTTTTTTTGTTGTTGTTGTTTGTTTTTTGTTTTTTTTCCTAACATAAATATGATAACTCTCATCTAAAGAGATTTTCTCATTGGTTTACTTGGACTCTTGCTAAGGCAATGTCAAGACTTACTGCAGGCTTACTGCAGGGCACCCAGCCTGCGTGGAGTTATACTTCAAGCCAGCTTATAAAACAAAGACAGTGTAAAAAATCTCAGTGAACGGCTTATTGAATCAGTTTGTCAGTGGGAATATGTAATATGACAGCCCTGTGCTTTGCCCTGGATGGATTTTAAAGTGTTGGTATTGATCTATAAAAAACAAAATTGTTTGCTTTCTGCCTACTTGATAAACTATTTATTTTCTACAGTATGTCAATATACAATGAAAAGCACTGCACTAGAACTTCCTCAATTTAATCAGCAGAAAAATTTTCCAAGTCAGAAGGGACCATATTCAGTGGAGAGGAGAGCAAGGGGGATAAGGTAGGAGAGAGAGAAGGAGAAAAAGGGTGTTCTTACTCCGTAAGAACTCCGTAAGAACTGCACTCCTTGGGGCTGGGTGAATGTAAAATTCCACTTTAATAAGCCTACTGTTCCCCATTTGTTTTGCATGGGCTTTAAGCCATTAACAAAAATATGGCCATTTTAGCATTTTTGAGGTGAGTTCTGAGCAGATCATGTGCATTAAGAACTCTCTGAGCATGTGTGAACAAACAGGGTGGGCTTACACAGGAGATGTCGGAGGAACACATATGATTGGCAAAGCTATATCAAAGGAATTAGCACTTCTTGCTACGCCCAGGATGAGAATATTGAATGGCTATGTTGATTTGGACAGAAACATTTCAGTGCATCATTGCCACTATCCTGCCCTTTTTATTTCTTCTTCTTCTTTTTTTTTTTTTTTTTTTTTTTTTTTTAAGTATTTAATTACTATTTTGCATCTCTCCACAGAGTCAAGCAAAGCATTCCTGGGAAGAGTAAGTCCTCTCAGCCTACTGTAGACTCCACTGGAGTTACTGACTACAACATCTCCATTGTCTGCAGTGGCAGCTCAAATGCCCAATATACCTGTAGATACCAAATTTAAAAATTTTAGTCATGGGTCTATTCCACTCCTACTCAGAGAATATGGTGGAAACCTGCAGGCTGTGAAGTATACTTCATCCCAGACTAAAAATCTGCTCTGTCTATGGATATGTCTACAGAGGGCAATGAACCAGTAGTGTTTTCCAGATTCCTTTACAAAACTAGGCATGGAAATTTATCAAATTCCTGGTATCCAATTATTCTGACAGAAATCAAGATCCACCCACGTTAAAAATAGTTTTCTGAATTATACAACATTTATTTTTTTAAGTCCAGTAAAGCTATTTTTCCCCTAATGAGCTTTGTTTAAACAGTAATTAGCTTCCTATTTAGTAATAACACTCAATAGTACAGGGATCTGAAATCAATTGACTTTGTAAATAACTTGCTATAACTCCAACTTGCAAGCTGCAGATCCACTACTGGTCCACGTTGTTGGCATCTCTGTCCGTACGTGCTTATAGAAGGAACAGTGCATAATTTTGGACTCTAGACTCCAGCTGATCAACTTCACTTTTAATTCAATACACAAAGTAAATTCTCTGGTACTGCTGCAAATTCCTTTCTTGGTTATAAGAATTAGGAACTGCTAAACAAACAAATTAAGGTTGTTACTTTGGTCAAATGAGAGTACATACTCTTTGCATATGTCACTTGTTATATTTCCCCGGCATCTCTCCTAATTGTGAATGTAAGGTACCATTAAATTTTTTGCTTTTCCTTACTGAAATCTATTTTTACTTCTATTTCATGGATATTATTAACAGGGATGCTGCAGTGTCTGTAACTTTTTACTAGGCTAAAGAATGCATTGTTGTGGAGATACTCGACAAGAGCTTCTGCAATCTGCATTAACTGATGAATTTGCTAAAACTTTCAGAAACAGACACTGTACATAAAGCAGCTTCTGAGATCAGATAGGTTGTCTCAGTCTGCATTATTATAACATTATTGTGACAGCCTTATCACATCACATACATCTGATTAGGAAACACAACAAAATCCTGATAATATAAGCTGAAGCCACCAACAAATCATGTCTTCCATCACTTCCCAAAGCAGCACCAGTCGTATTCATGTTCTTCTTGACATATATTTGTCTAATTTTTCTTCAGACTTCCAGAAGAATCTGTTCTGGTACTCTGCCACTTTTACCAGTAGGAAACTTTTTATAGTATTTGTGTGTTTTGTTGGACTCTAAATTTATGCTGAATAAACCTAAACGGTAAACTGAATGTAAGTTATGCTATTTGTTTAAGATATGTTAAGGAGATGCCTACTTTAAGCAGTTCTGTATTTTGAAGCAGCTATTTGTGAGTAGTTGCTGAACTGTGAGGCACTGTTGTTTTTCACACAGCCATATTCACCTCCGTGAATCCATGCCTTTCATGAATAAATATCTCCAAATAAAGATCGGTAAAGAGACACTACTGTCTTTCTGGCTGTTCCCTCATGTCTTTTTATCCATCTTCATTGCTTCATCAGGAGACAGGTATAATACTTATTTTCTCACATCTTAGTGATACTATTATACCTATCAAAACAGACTATGTATTTATTTTTCATTCAGATGTTACTTCAACTATCTCACTCCTCTTTGTTGTATGCAACAACAGCGTATGTGAGAAAGGTGTTCAGTTATGCGCTTAACTCTCCCTCTTCACATAACTGGACGGTACAACCTTTTAATGTAGCGTATGTAATGCTGCTAGCAGAGGAGCTACAGCCTCCTAGGGAAATCCATCTATCTTTTTTTCCAGTCCTCTGGAAGGATTATAATCAACTGACATTTAGGCCTTTTCTAAAAGTATATTCCTTATTATAATCTCATATGTAGTCCTTACTTCAGTAGATAATTAAAAATATACTTTTCAGGTAGTCAGACTCAAGTTTCAGAGCTCTCTGAAATTACATTTAAAGCTGGTAATAAGAAGCCACTGAGGACGGACAGAAAGTCTAAATCTGATTGTACTCACATCATAGGCTTTACGTTGATATCTCTCTAATACTTTAATAGAGATGCTTCTTATTTTTACTAACAGGAGAAGGTCCTACACAGCATCCCCTAATGCTTAGAGATCTCAAAGTTATGCACTTATTTTAAGAGTTCAGCCATCATTGTAGGTGCACTTCTTAACCTATCTTAACTTTCAAACCTTAAAATTCTTCTCTGTCAGCTATCTCACACACAGGAAGAATATATAAGATTTGAAGATTAATGTATCTTCAATGCTAGAGAGTAAAAACATTTCTCCTACAATGGCACTGTATGGTTCCTATTGTATGCCATAAGAAGCAATTGATCTTATTTAAGCTCTTCGTTATTTCAAATCCTTCAACATGTTTTCTTGATAACAAGTTTCACTTATATAGCTACTGAGAAGTGAAGTACAAGAGTTATTTGATTTTTCTTCCTCAAGGCATTTATGGCACATGTACGTGACTCCTACAGGACATATGTTTCTTCTCAAACATCTTTAATGAATCAAAATAGACTTAAGCAAATACGTATCCTTAAGTATTAGTATAAATGTTTTAGTAGCTGAAGCTCAAGGCTCTGGTAGCATTTGATTTCAGCTGGATAGCAATTTTCTGTCCTATTTTTAAAAAGATACTATTTGCCTTGTATAATATTAACATATAAACTACACTACAATTAAAATACGAATTTCACAATGCCTTGGTTAGTTACAGCTGTAGGCAAGCCTTTCTGTTTGCTGAATATTCACTTAGTCAAAAAGCTGGTGCTCATTTACAACCTGAAAATCTACTCAGTAGTAGATTGTAATTACGTATCATTAAAAATAGGTTAAACTTTTGTTAAGGTAAGATTCATTGGATCAAAATATTGAGATAAACAATAAGCTAGAAAGTAGAATAACTCTATCAGTACCTAATTAAACAAATATATTTTCAAAAAAAAAGAAAAAAGAAAGAGAATATTTGTTCTGGCAATGACTAGCTGCTTAAATGCATGATTGAATCCCCAACAACCAGCTGCGTTAAATTACTAATGCTCATCTGTAATCAGTTTTCTCTGAATCAGATATTTCTTACTCAAATCACTATCTTTAAAGGCTTTTATCACTGTTGTTCAAAATGTTACAGACCAAAATAGAATATTATCTATGGTACTATCTAAAAACAGAAACTTAGAGAAGCTTTCCACTTTTTTTGTTTTCTTCTGTAACCCAATTGGCATCAGATGGGATTGATAACTATGAAATCTAATTTCTTAGGTAGTCTTACAATCAAATGTTGACATAATTAAATACATTTGTTTATGTGTTGACAACAAAAGAGGTAAAGTCTCTGTCATAGCTTTAATAATATATTGTCTTTGAAATTATTTTTCTCTGTCTCTTCTAAGGAATAAAATTTTACTTTCTATCTTGTTGACAATTTTATTTCCTTTGAGTGATAATTGGTTATCTGAGTATTTCTAGAAAACAAATATTTCCCTATTTTAACTTTCATTTTAGTTATTGATTGTTAACTAAATAGATAATGTATGTACACATGCAAGTTAAATTGTCCACAAGGGTTTGTTCTAAGACAAATCCTCGAATATATGTAAATTAAAATAATGGAATTCTTTAAGAAATAAGTTAAAATATTTTTTACTCTATAAACAATGCGGAAGAACAAGAATTTTATTTTAACTTTGTGTAAATGGGCTCTAGGATATCTAGCTGTAAAAGATGAAGGTCACAAGAAAAAGAATCATACCTTACTCCAGGACTGGAGAAAAAGTCTTACAGCTTGCAACTTCCAGGTATTTTGTTTTTTGAAAAAGAATATCAAGTGAATATCTTATGTAATGTATATCATCACAAAAGAAAACATATGTGGTGCTAAAAGGTGCTTCAGCAGAGATATAAAAGCTGTTTCAGTAACTAGAAGCTGAACACAAAAATCAAAATGAAGAGACAATCCTTCTCAGTGAGAGTGATTAGTCATTGCAACTACTAACCATTAAAGTGATTGACTAGCTACTTCTCAAAGCCTTCAAACCAGAACTGGGTATTTCTCAGTCAGGAAGTTATGTCTTAGTCAAACCCAGACATTCAAATCTGTAGGCAGTTTAGCTGGATGAAATCAAGTTTTAGCTAAACCCGGAGGTAACTTTGCTGAATGAAGTCTAATGGTCTCTACAAGGGGTCAGAATAGCTGAGCTAACAATCTCTGGTAAGTTTATAAGGTATTTACCAGGAGCATGATTACATTACCCTCTTTGCTGCACCTAATTTTCACAGCTAATTTTTATGCATCTTGGATTGCAGGTTGATAATTACATATTCAGTATCTTTTCTGCACAGAGAATTGATATTACTTCTGAAGTATTTCCCTGGTATGTTTTATTTGTCTAACGGGACCAGTACTGAGTGGAGCAAAGTCATCCTCATTTACCTGGTGCTGAAGGTATTGACAGGACTTTGGCCAAGAGCTTCAGAGCCAGGTGCCTATCGCAAGTTTGTAACCACTGCTTTCAATAAATTTTCTTTTTAGATGGGCAGCTCTGTGAGCTTTGGATATATTTGCCATATTAAACTGATCCTCCTTCTAGTGTGCCTGAAAAAAGTCCTCAGAATGGAAAAATAGTCCCCGCAGAGTTCAATTTGATATATGATGGTAGAAAGGGAAATAGCTACACTGAGTAAAACCACAAGAACCTCCCCCTAGAAACAAGATTAAAAACATATTTTTAGGAGAGCTTTAGTTTACTTTTGCACTAGTTGCTGAGTGTGGTATCAATAGTTTTGGCTGAGGTTGTAAAATCTCTGCATTAGCAATCCAAAGAAAATGATGCAGCTTGGTATATTAATTATGACATCTTACTTTGTTCATTTTACAGGTAAGCAGATTTTCTTTTTACCATGGAAGTTTCCAAACTTTAACTGATCAAGAAAAGCAGGGCTAATTTTTAATCAAAGATAAAAGTGCCACTTGCTCAGTTTTAATTTTATTTTTACTTCATGAACTCTACAATTGCTGTTTTATGGAAGAAAACAAAATAAGGAAGGAAATATAAAAGTATTTTCAACAGTAGATAAAAATTTAGATTCTATCTGACAGATGCAAATTGAGAAAGAAGAAAAATGTTAATATTTTGGATGTTACGAGTCTGTATTAACACATTATATTTAGGTAAATCAGACAGTATATTATCTTTATTCCAGGATTTTTATATTACTACGTCTTATGTGATTTTGAAACATTTTTAGACTTATACATATTCACTTATATCAACAAACTTAAAAGAAAAACATAAATGTTATTTAGGACTAGGTGACTTTTTTTTTCTTTTTTTTTTTTTTTTTTTATTGTATAGTATCATGAAAGTGCCAAAGATATTCCTGACACAAGCCATCAATTTCTCTTCACTAAGCTAGCCATCATTCTACGTGCATTAAATTGAGACTGGCTTGTGAGTGGGTTTTGGAATATACATACCTGTATATATCAATGTGGTGTATTGATTTTCAAAGGTATTTATTTTTAATGTAAATGATGGAAGTAGGCCTGAAACTTCCTATACTCCCCTGGGTTATTTCCATTTTAAGATGTATTCCATGTTATCTTTTACCAGATGAAACTGAATCTCTTTTAAGTAGAGCACAGTAATTTTTGAATATATATTTCTTAGTATAAATGTTCAGGTGATTAAAAAAATATTAAAAATGATATATAAAAATAAGGACAACTAGCCATTTTAGAAAGACACTCGAATTTGTTCTGATACTTTTAAAAGCATGTTTTCTCTGTGCTTATAAATGCTTTGCAATTTTTTTAATACTTAGTACAAACTGCATATGTAAATTTAAAGACAAACGACGTTTCATTTGAAAATGATTCCATGAATAGAGGATCATTCATGATGGAAATCTATTTTCAGCTTCTCAGATGGAATAGGAAAGATATATAATGCCTCTATCTGGACTTATTACTCTAGGTGATAAACAGGTGCTTTTCGGGTAAAATAAAATCATTTTATCTATTTAAACTTTATTATGGGATGAAATGAATCTTGCCCTTAAGTTACTATTTCTGTTTATTGACTACTGAGCCTGCAGAGACTATTATAGTAGGAGCTTAAATGTCAATATTTAAAGCGTAAATACTTCAGTTCTGAGAACAATAATCTCACATAAATTTTTTTAGTTAAAATTCCAAAGCACTTAGGATGAGACTCAAATGCAGACGAAGTTTAGTCATGTAAAGCGTTTTGCTTAAAAGAGAGAAACATGGTTGCTGGTGGCCCTGAGATGGCTGTTACCTAAGGGATCACCCTATCACTCAGAAGAAATTCTAGCAGTTCGCCATTACGCTGCTGGGAAAAGCCTTTGAAAGCTGTTTGCCAGTTTAGGGTTGCCCAACTAAAGTGCACGCGAATGACCTCCAACATTCGGCTCGTACCGTCGTGTCTACAGCGACGGAGGAAGTGTGGACAGACTGTTGACTTTTAAACTGGCTAGTGACTGCCTTTGGCAGAAAAAAAAAAAAAAAAATCTCTAAATGCATTGCCAGTTTAGCTTTCTGGATTCTTTGTGTTTGGTACAAAATTTGTTTTTTGAGACATATTGTGTTGCTCACAGCAATGTTGTTTTAACTGATATTCTCTGCATTTTAGCTGTTCAAGGCACAGTAATTAATGGACTTATTTCAGGCCTGAACTCTCCCTGTCATTTTGCACATTGCAGCCTGCACATACACAAGAGATCTCTCTCAAAATATCCGTGATTTATGGATGCATTATCCTTTTGTGTTGTGTACAGTTAGCTTATGTGCACATAATGTCCAAAGTGATACTGCATGCAAACCTATGACAGTCAAAAAATTCCCCCAAAGCTCTAGGATATGATATAAGGAATTACTAATGCTGAAAAATGACAGAAATTGAAGAATGGAAATTGTATCCGTTACTAAGATTATGTAGAAAATATGAAAAACAGTGAGTCTGAGTAAGCTTGAATAATCCTTTTAGTTATTTCAATACAAGCATAGAATTTCTTATCCCTAAAATATTTATTACTGTTATGTTTATTTAATATTTATTTTTTATGCTATGCAGTTATCATTGTGTTTTCTTGTCTTCCAGGATTACTGCCCATAACAAAGTGCTACAAAATCTGACTATACAAAAATACTTAAATAATGACATCTTGACATAATAGAATGGTGTATTGAAAACGGTCTTAATAAAAATAATAATGATCTTTATTTTCCATTGATCTCACTCCATTTTAATACGACCCTGGCTTTTTTTGTGATATTCACTATAAGGGTGATTTTAACTACTGTATTTTCACAGATATGTGTCAGTTTCCACATTTGGAAATAGACTTTTCATACTTCTTTCCATACCTCTTTATTAATTTAATAATGACATAACTGCCTTATATCGTAAATCATATCTGTGCCATTGGCAATATGCATTTTGAGGTAAAACTCCTTCATTAGAAATATTGCACTTACATACACAGCAGTTATGAAAAGAGCAAATAAATTTTGCACATTGATCAGAATAAAAGTATTCCTCAGAGCTTTTTTACCAAACTATTGCCAAAATGGGTTTTAATGTCATCCTTCACTTTCATATGAACTGTCATATACATACATTTACTGTATGAAATTTCCCAGACCAAAGCTTTGATATTGGACATCCCTAAAGTTTAAGAATAATATGAGTTGTATGCAAAGTTACTCCAGTTTTCAGTTCCAAAGCTTCTGCTCACAAACCTCTCTCCTTGATTACTTCCTGACCCTGGAACCTGTAAGCGTTCCACAGCACTTATTGGGTATGTATGTGCTCCTCAGGCAAAGCTAATGAACTGCTTCTCTAAAGCTCCGCTAATCTGTATTTGAGTGCTGAATGAAGCATTGGTTCCTCTGAAGACAATGGCAAAACTGTCGTTTGCCTCACTTGGGTGCGCCTTTCGCTGTATACGCGCACAGCTGGGGCTTTCCTGGGTGTGCAGGTATCTGCTATGCCCATGTAGCTGGTGAAGACAAGCCCTCCTAAAAGAGCGTATCTTTGCTTATTTACGTGTACTTTATTTTTACCTTGCAGCTAGCACTGGGCCAGAGCTTTCAGTTGTGCAATACCCTGAAGATGCCAGCGCGCTTCTGAACTCGACGGTGTGGATGCTGTGCGTATTTGAGTACCCGCAGGAGGAGAACGAGGAGCCAGTCGTGTACTGGAGGAAAGGCCCTGACTACAATAATCTGCAGAGTCTTCAGCCGAGCACAGGAACCGCTAGGCCACACGTATACATTACAAAGAACACCCTCAAGGGATTCTCCATCTTGAAACTGAGCGATGTTGATCACAGTGCCACTAATTCGTATTTCTGTGATGTGATGCTAACTCAGAACGTCCAGAGCAAACGTGGAGGTGGCACCAGACTGACCGTACACGGTAAGGAGCACTTGAGAGTCACAGAAATGGATTTGATGCATGTAAGGTGAATTAAATTTTTATTCAATTTAAATCTCTCCTACTGCTCACCTCGATTAGGAGAAGGTTTGGAAAAAGCAGCCTACAGTCATATGAGTAAGAAAGAGAAGGTTAATAAAAAGAAGTCAATCTTTTGCTCGAACAATTTATACAACTAGGCAGACAGACTTCTCAGGGACAGGGACAATTCTTTAGGTCAGAAGTTCGCTAAGCAGTAGAAGAATGATTCTTTCAACAATATTATGCAAGATATTTTCTTAAAGTTCTCCACAAACTCTTACTGGATATTTACTCCATACAAAATCCACAAATCCTTGACAACCTTTCATATCCTTTTTATCATTTTTATCAGTCTTTGTAAGCCAATGATCTTGACTGGAGTAAGCAGTTTGACTTTCCACTTACTAAAAAATTAACAGTAAATTAAGCAGTGCAAGGGTTTTAAGGAAAGTATACGAAAGTAGGAATATGTGGGAGTGAAAGACTCTTTCCCTCTAATTGTAAAATCATTTTCAATAATTTAAAACTCTTCTCCATCCTCATATTATGAAAATAAATTCTGTAATCCTGATAGGGATTATGACTCCAGTGACTGAGATGCACTATTTTAGATGATCTAGGTTTTCCCCATGTAGACTGTCCAGGCAAATCTGGCTACATATATGTTAAACTGTGAAGTATCTCCCTAACTCTTGATTTCACCTTGTATTTTGCAATTTTCTGATACAATCTTCTGTAGACTTAAAAATACAAGTCAGCCAGTATCACACCATAAGCATAGCTTTGGTTCAGTCCAGAAAAAAAAGAGAAAAAAAAAAGTTTTCTGAAACTTAGCAAGATAACTGTCATTTAAACTGGCTTTTTCATCATTACTTAAGTTTGTACTACATAACAAAGTTCTTTGCACATGCTGTGCTTCTAATAAACTGAGAATTTTGTTTGCTCTCCATGTAATAAGTAGTTTAAAACTGGTTCACAAATTTCTCTTGAATAAAAGAAGATAATAGTTCTCTCAAGAGTAGTTTAATCTTTCAGCCTGAAAAAAAGAGTGAAAAAAAAGTGATAAAAATGAATACAAGGGCAATCTTGATACCTGGTCAATCCTCAATTTGTAAAACAACTTTTTGATCCTCAAATATTTAACTTACTTTCTCTTTATTTCAGACTTAAAATGCAAAGCCTGTATAAGATCAGACAAGACCTGGTGGGGCTGGTTTCTTCTTGGATACACCATCTTTGTCACCACAGTTATCATAGCTTTCAGTGTAAGTAATAATTTCAAAAATACATATTACAAACTTAAATATGGGTGGCATCTTCTGACAGAAAGAAATGAATGGGTGGCCTCAATATGCACTTGTGGCAAAGTAAAAAGTTGCTCTACTTTCTGTTAACTAAAGATTTAAGGGTAGAACTCCCTGCCTGTGAATGTTTTGAGGGAATGATCATGAAAGAAAAGCGCAAGCTGTGGCAATGGAGATACCTAGAGAAATTACGGTATTTGTTTTCTCTGAGCTTTTTGACAACTGGGAAGTTATGTTCCATGTTGCCAGCTGATCTAAAGCTGTTATTTCTACCTGGAAACGAGAGAACGAGAAAAAAAATGCTTAAATGATCAGCAGTTTGCAACACATCCTGCTCCCTCCATACTTCCAGGCTCCTGCTCCTAATTTCATGAGTGCCTCTGGAGATACATGAATGTCTGCTCATGTTTCATCTTGCTTATCTTCCAACAAACCAACCATGCCAGGGTTTTATGCCCACTCCCACATACTAATCCATATGTCCTATTCTCCAGGCAAGGCCTGGCATTTATCTGGCCAGCAGTGAAGCGCACTGGCAACTTCTGATTAGGGACAAACTGAAAATGTTGACATATATTGGAAGAGGAGAAAATTTTTTTTTTAACTAAAACAACTCAGTCCAAATTCAGGATTTTTTTTATATTTCCTATAACACTTTAAAAATCCTTTCCTCTTCGCATACAGTGTGTTCTGTTCCCTAGTTTCAGAAAAAAAAAAATCACAATCATTTTATTTCTATCTGTATTCCAATTTTCTTTTTTCTCAAATATCTTTTATGAAACCAAAAACTAAAAAGCCAGTTATTAACCAATAGCTGTATTTTGATCCTATGTGGGAATCTTCTTTATGTAAATGAAGCCTTTTCAAATGAAATTAACTTAAGCTGAAGAAGTCTGAGGTACAGTAAACAACACATTTCCTATTAGTGACCAGCCACCACAGGAGTATTCCTGTTGGTAGGCTCACCCCCTCCTACTGAATGTTAGGTCATCACATCTCAGTTCTCTTGATCTGTTCTTGTTTCATTAAGACAGTTTCCCATCTCCCTTTTGCCCCCCTGAATTAATTAAAGTAGTCATTTTTCTCAAGTATCCATAGATCAAACAGCCTCTAAACCAAGCCACCAGTGCCAGTGGTGGCTTATGATATGAACACTTTTTATCTGCCTCATGATAGGCTGAAAAATGCTTTTCATTGACACAATTTTCTCCAAAGCCTCTAGTTGGCTTTTCTTCTACTCAAGGCTTTATAGACTAAAGATGAAAGCATGCCATAATATTTTAAAAACTTCTGTTTCACTTACATCTCAGCCTCAGTTTACACATGCTCATGACCTTCTTCCCAGCAAGTTTTGTCAAATTATTTGAGTTTTTCATATTGGATCCTAATCAACTATTTTTGAATAATCTTACCTACTGGCAGTCTGTGAACATTATCTGGTGTGTGCTGCTGATCACGACACAAGAAGATTTTTATTTTAGTGTTGCTTCTCTTTTCCTAACACTGATAAACTGATTCAACTGTACAGTTAGCATCAAACAATCTTTGAATACACACATTGGGCTGTGCTACCCTCATTCCTAACCCTGAAAAGTACAATGTACTCTCTAATGTAGAGTACATTAGTTACACCTATTCCATATTTCCAAGTTCCCTACTTTCAAACAAAATTCGAAGATTATAATTTGAAATAGACCTTAGACTTCCTCATGCTTCACCAACAACCTCGCCCCTCAAAAACCAACTTTGTAAAATGCCTGAAAAGTTAGTAAATGTTGCCTAAGTTGGACCAAGAGGGAATAGGTACCAAACCAAACAGGCTCACAGGAAGACAATTTTGGTTCTTGGGGACTCCACAGCATCTCCACTGTGGCTATGTCAAGTCCAGAGAGAAGGCTTTTTCAGGTACCTGGCCCCTGGCTCAGAGGCAGGACTTCCTTCATCCTGTCTTATCTTTCTCAGCCTGCACAGTCTAAGGAGGTTACATAAGCATTACTGAATTTGGCAACAGGTCCCTCTCTGCTGATACTGCTGCACAGCCCAAATTTTCATTATTAAAAGACACAGCACCAATGACTAATAAGTCACAAGACTTACAAAGACATTTATGGTATCTGATTGTTCTTCTGGGTCAAGTAAGGTTTGGGTTTTGTTTTCTTTAAAAGCTAGTTGTTAAGTGCTGTTACCTCAAAGCGACTTCAAAACCAGATGTGTTCCTGTAGTTCTGGCAGTAGAAGAACAAGGGATGTATACTTAGTGAGACAGAATAAACTCAAGCCAGTGAGAGAAGTGGTAAACAGTCAAACTTTGCTAAGGTACCATAGCAGCAGAAGCCTGCCAAAAGCAGCTTCACAACTGAACACACAGAACGAGCCCATTTAAACTTTCCTAAAATGAGTCACTGTGAGCATGATTAGCAGTAGCAGATTTAAAAAAGGACAACAAAGTTTATAAAGTTAGGACATTTATAACTTCTTTAAAGTCATTTTGTTATTAAATGACAGATGCTTCGTGTCGTGCAAATATATATTTTGTCAAAATAAGAGTGCAATGTAATGAAAGGGGGACTATATTACTCAAAGGCACTTTGGC
This sequence comes from Rhea pennata, assembly GCF_028389875.1. Lineage (NCBI taxonomy): Eukaryota > Metazoa > Chordata > Aves > Rheiformes > Rheidae > Rhea > Rhea pennata. The sequence goes on along the minus strand of NC_084663.1, from coordinate 139,822,918 downwards.
CCATGTAGGTCATGGCTTAAACCTGATATGTGATGGCTGGCTAAGACCTTCTGGTAGCTTCTGTGAGGAGTTCATCTTTCCAAAGAGAGGCCAGATTTGCTTTTTCTTAAATAGTCTAAAATACTCTCAGCTGTTCCCACCTGTTAGTATTATTAGCATATGCCCAGATAGTTACAGAGTGGGGTGTTATACCCTGCCCCATGTTCTAATATTAAATTATAAGGCATCCTACAGCCTTAAGGAGTTTTCAATCCCAATTTCCTCCTGCAAAAGCTAGCATAGCAAGAGCTCATCCTAGGAAGTACTCAAAGACTGAAGTACTCAGATCTCAGCAAAGAATATAACTCTTACGGATTTACAGCCGCAAAGCCCTTCTAGAGGTGGGATTCTTGCTTCTATCAAACTTTTTCTGTGCTTATTCAGCTTCCAAGTCAAGACTGAGGCACAGCAATGTGATATTCTAATGAAAGCTCCATGATAATTATATTTATTTTGTAGAGAAAAAAATTATAGCTTTCAATTGTGGATTTTCCCTTAGAGAAGACGTTCATCTCATCCGCTCTTCAAAAATTTGTTTAAACTACTTAAGAATAAAGAATGAATGAAAAAAGTCCTCCCTGACAATGCTCTATTTTTTTTTCCAAAGAAACAGCATACATACATTTCAGGAGAGAGTTTTGAGGATTGGAGAAATGTTTAATGGAGTCATTGGCTTACAATTGGACAGATTTTCTATCTGCCTATTTCTCAAGCATACCAGTACCATATGATTTACTTTTCTCCTGTTACCTGCAAAGGCTTAGAATTCAGCATTAAGAAGCTAATTCACCAAAATAAATACACTAGTTTAACACTGTTTAATATTAGTTATTACGATCATTTTACACAAATTATATAAATAAAATATATACTATAACGGTCCTAATATAACGGTACTACATTTGATTATATTCCACCTATTTGTAAAGTTGGAACCTGATAAGGCAGAAAACATTAACTACTTAAGTATAGTGTCTTAGCTAACGTATTACTAAAATTTATTCAGAAGAATAATGAATAGCTTGTCAATTTATGAAAGTGTGGTTAAAATTAGTATTCGCATGTTTCATTTTGACTGTGATATCCATAACAACATTACAAACAATTCATAATAAAAAATGAGATTGCTATGTCAGTTAAGCTAGCTACGCATTCTTTAAAAAGCTGGCATATCTGATGAAAACAGATTTTTACTGCTTAACAATTTATTTGTGAAATATTGCAACAGATTCACCAGGGCTGCAAAAAGTGCAAGAATAGGTCAAGAAACACAGAGAGCAGTGCTTCCTTGCCTTGCGACTGGATTTACGACAAGCCGTCCAGACCAGCTAACAATGAACTTAATCAAGAATATGAAGACATGTCGCTAATAAGGACTTTCACTGACATTGGAAGGAAGAGGATATGAAAAAGAAATTGAATGCTCCCAAAGCACCATGTTTTCTGCTGTGAATTAAAGATAAACCTTCCCCTCCTAGAAAGCCTAATGATTGTGTGATATTTGATAGCGTTAAACTTATTGTCAGCTTAGTAAGGCTCTCTGTAGAACTTTCCCAGGTTACTATACATTTATATTCTCTTTAAGCATTCTGTGAATAAAGATGCCAATAAAAACCATCTTCATTAAGAAGCTAAGTATTCAACTTTGTTTTAGTGAAACTGCTGGCTGATACACAAAGAAAAAGTGATTTGTTACCTTCAAGGGGACAGACAGACTATGTGAAGGATAATCAGGTCTGGAAGAACCACTTTTTTTTTTTTTTTTTTTTTTTTTTTTTTTTTTTTTTAATTTGGATAACAGGAATGAAGTAATGGCCTTTTCTCCTCATCTACCCAAACTGGGTCCTGTTGTACATTGTAGTTGTACATATTCAGATTTCCAGAGTCAGTAAATAACCTATAATTGTGGATATAAATATGCAAGTTATTTATTTTCTAGAGAAACTTGCTCTGCAGCAAGGACATCAGAAGCACAATTTTCCTATGTTTGGAATTTTTTAAATTATATACAAATTAAAAATAAAATCCTAGTTTTATATAATACATGTTTAACTCTTCACTGTAAAGTTTAATTATAAATTGGGTTAAATACAGGGAATTTTTATACATTTAAAAGTGTATCTTTAGAGTAGGGAGAAAGAGCCATTCCATCCTTTAAAATGATGCAGTTCTACAGAAAAATGAATTGACGGTAGAAGTTACTGACCCAAAGTCACCTTCAAGTAGAAGGAGCACAGTGAGGTCAGTGCATACTGTGATACCTTCCTGACCTGGTATTTTGGAAAAAGAGATAAGAATTCATACCTAATCTACTAGATATAACTAGAGGATGGATTTAAAAGGGATCTCATTCAGGTAATTCATACACCAAATGGGGCTGTTTTATTTCCTCATTGTAACACTGCCTCTATCCACTTCAGAGAAATGGCCCTTCGAATTAAGGTCAGCATGTTTTCAGTACTTTTTTGCATGCTTCTCAGAAACAGCTCAGTTATTTACTATGTTTTCAAGAAATTCATCTTTAGGACAGACAGTAAACCTATAAACTTCCAGACTGAAAACTTAAATATTCAGAAAGTTCTGGGGTACTGAAAATGAGTAATAGTTACTACACGTTACCACCTCAACCCAACAGCACTTGTATAGTAGAAAGAAATAGTCTATTCTGGTGTAGGTAGTAAGGTCATGGAATTACCACAGCATCCCAGCATAGAATGAAACACCAGGACTGGACTCAGAATGAACCTATAGCACAAGTACTTTGTAATATTTAACATGTAAAATATTATTTCTCTCAATTTATGCTTTTTTATAAAATGTATGTTGTAGTCTTAAGTATTTTAATATTTAAATGAAAGTCTGATCCTACAATGAAGGTTAACATTTTCAACTCCAAATGACTTTAAACAAGATCCTCAAGTTCATGGTCCAGTATATGAAGGATGGAGTTTTAGCCCTAAGGAAAAATGGAGACAAAACTCCCGCTAATTTTAGAAAGACTCAACTTTAACTTCAAATTTGTTAAATATGTACTATGAAAGGAAATGTATAGCTAAGCTAAAGGAAAATACTAACAGAAACAGTAACTTCCTTTATCCAATACTAAAGATTATTTAAAATATGCTTACCTAAGAGTTTGTTTAACAGTAATTACAGATATTCCTTCGCTCTTTTAAACATTAGAAGTACTCAAAAGTGAAAATTTAAAGAAAGAGATGAGAAAAAGCATGGGCATTGATGTTAATATGAAGAGCTGATTTTGAAGAAATAAAGTTACTGCTTAGGCATCAGGGGCGCATACAGTATCTGCATCATGGTGATGGTGAAGCATTACTGCTTAGCCTAGTAGCATATTAGTCCCTGCCAATGACTGTTTGTATTAGGCAAAAAAATAATTGTTGCCTACTCATAATGATCTTCACTCTAGGTCTGTACACACACACACAATATTGACCAAATATTTGAAGGTTCAAAAGTAGGTTGAAGAGTAGGTTCAAAATCTTTTGGGGGAAAATAGTGGCTCTAAGTAAAGGTCATATTATTCCTGATTATCTCAGACAGGATATACACAGATTCAGAGTAGCGAACAGATAGAAATTCATCACACTCACAAAAAAAGAAAGGTGACAGAATTCATGAAGGCATTAATTTAAAGCAGTCTTCCAACCACCAACTGATTCAGAGATTTCCACACAGGAATAAGCTCCAAGATTCTTCTATTTCAATAACTGAAGTGATCCTTAATAGGAACAAAAAGATGCAAGTATTCCTGTTGGCCTGAATATGTGAAGAAACTGTTTTAACCAAACACTTGGTGTAAACTGCCTTTTTAGGCTCAGTTGCATGACATTAGGGAAAGAGAGCACATCTATACCAAAAAAACCCCCAAAGCTGTAGTGTTTCCTTCTCAAATATCTACAGCATTATATATGTGCGTATTCAAGACCTCAAAAAGGAAATAATGATTTCTTTAGAGTATCTCAAACAATAAATTTACATTAGATTAGAATGAATGTTGTTAAACAGCAACAAAACACAGTTGGATTGCTACCCTGCCAAGTATGTCAAGGTAGGAAACTCAGAACTGTAGTTCACACTTCTATGAACAAAAGCTTAAATCACAGAATCACAGAACCAGTAAGGTTGGAAGGGACCTCTGGAGACCATCTAGTCCAACCTCCCTGCTCAGCAGGACCACCTACAGCATGGTAGACAGAGTTGCATCCAGGCGGGACTGGAAGATCTCCAGAGAAGGAGACTCCACAACCTCTCTGGGCAGCCTGTGCCAGGTGAGGGCTCTGTCACTCTCACAGTGAGGAAATTCCCCCTCACCTTCAGGCAGAACTTCCTGTGCTTCAGTTTCTGCCCATTGCCTCTTGTCTTGTCACATGGGACAACTGAAAAGAGTTTGTCCCTGTCCCCTTGACACCCTCCCTTCAGGTACTTACACACATTGATCAGATCCCCCCTCAGCCTTCTCTTCCCCAGGCTAAACAGGCCCAGCTCTCACAGCTGTTCCTCAGAGGGCAGGTGCTCCAGCCCTCTGATCATCTTTGTAGCCCTGAGCTGCACTGTCTCCAGTAGCTCCATGTCTCTCTTGGACTGGGGAGCCCAGAACTGGACACAGTACTCAAGATGAGGCCTCCCCAGGGCTGAGTTGAGGGGCAGGATCACCTCACTCGACCTGCTGGCAACACTCTCCCTAGTGCACCCCGGGAGATCATTGGCCTTCTTGGCCGCAAGGGCACATTGCTGGTTCATGGTCAGTCCATCATCCACCACGTCCTTCTCTGCAGAGCTGCTCTCCAGAAGGTCAGCCCCCAGCTTGTCCTGGTGCCTAGGGTTATTCCTCCCTAGGTGCAGGACTCTGCACTTGCCTTTGTTGAACCTCACGAGGTTCCTCTCTGCCCAGCTCTCCAGCCTCTCCAGGTCTCTCTGAATGGCAGCACAGCCCTCAGGTGCATCAGCCACTCCTCCCAGCTTGGGATCATCAGCAAACTTGCTGAGGAGGCACTCTGTCCTCTCATCCAGGTCATTGATGAAGAAGTTGAACAGGATGGGACCCAGCACTGAGCCCCGGGGGATGTATCTACCCACAGGCCTCCAACTGGACTCCACGCCATTGATCACAACTCTGTGAGCTCTGCCTTTCAGCCAGCTCTCAATCCACCTCACTGTCCACTCGTCTAACACATATTTCCTGAGCTTATCTAGGAGGATGTGATGGCAGTGTCAAAAGCCTTGCTGAAGTCAAGGTACACAACGTCCACTGCTCTCCCCTCATCTACCCAGCCAGTCACTCCATCACAGAAGGCTATCAGATTGGTTAAACAGGACTTCCCCTTGGTGAACCCAGGCTGGCTACTCCTGATCACCTTCTTTTCCTCCATATGTCTGGAGATGACATCCAGAAGGAGCTGTTCCATCACCTTTCCCGTGACAGAGGTGAGGCTGACTGGCCTAGAGTTGCCTGGGTCCTCCTTCTTGAAGACTGGAGTGACATTGGTTTTCCTCCAGTCCTCAGGCACCTCTCCAGTTCTCCAGGATCTTCCAAAGATGATGGAGAGCGACTTAGCAATAACATCCGCCAGCTCTCTCAGTACCCGTGGGTGCATCCCATCTGCGCCCATGGATTGGTGGATGTCTAGCCTGCCCAGAAGGTGTCTAATCCTCTCCTCCTCAACCAAAGGAAAGTCTTCCCTTCTCCGGACCTTCTCCCTCATGTCCAGCCTACAGGATTCCTGGGGGCTGCCCTTAGCAGTGAAGACTGAAGCAGAGAAGGCATTCAGTAATTCTGCCTTCTCTGTATCCCTTGTCACCAGGGCCCCTGCCCCATTCAGTAGCGGGCCCACATTTTCCCTAGTCCTCCTCTTTGGCTGCTGATGTATTTGAAGAAGCCCTTCCTGTTGTCCTTGACATCCCTTGCCAAACTCAATTCCAACATGGCCTTATCCTCGCAGCATCTCTACATACTCTGACTGCATTCCTGTAATTCTCCTAACATTGTGGGACTCCCAGGCTGCACTACAGCTGCACTACAAATGCATTTTGGATCAAAATTACTAGGATCTTCAGTCCATTCAAAATGTAATAGTAACCTCCTTAGAAAGGGACGTCATTAAGAACACCTCTTTTCTGCATCTCCCTCATTCCACAAGTCACTCAGTAAATAACAGGGCATTTACGTGTGTCTTGGTCCCAGTTTTACAGCCTTTTGTTACCGGAGGTGAGCAGCTCTTTCTCCCTGTGGAATGAACCCTCATACTAACTGTGTTCTCATGAGAAAAGCTGAGCTACTGCCACCAGTTCAAGCTAAGGAAACTGACTCAGGACTAACATCTCTGTTGTCTAAAAAAAATGAGGTACACAGATATATCTGAACAGGGGTTGGAAAGACAGAACCAGCAATGGATTATTTGTAAGTTTATTAATTATGGAGGATACTAATGCTTGAAGGAGGACTTCTCCCAAATAATTCCATATTTTTGTTTCGAGAGTCTACATTCTGTTTCTAGAATTTATTTGTAGTTAATGAGGAAAGCTGGAAATTTACTACATTTTCTGTTCTCCCTCTGGAGCTCTAATTTTCTAATCTCACTAGGTGTCATGTTGTATTTTCTTATAAAGCTTATAATTAAAATGGGAGGCATTAGCTACTATAGAGTTGCCTGATTCATAAATATGGAAAATATAGTTTAATGCTTTACTGTCCCTAGTACACTTAGAGCTACACAGTTTCTCTCCCCTGTAATTACTTACGTTTCATTAAAATAAAGGCAAATTTGCCATTACTTTGGGGCATATACAAAAAAAATGCAATACTTGATCTGACTAGAGGAGGAATGATATCTTACGTTCAGTTTACATTCTCAAGTGAAAGTTTAATCATTGTATATAATATGAAATGATTTGATAAAAAAAATTATCCCTGACCTGATGATACCTAAATCATGTGAGACAAAAATATCCTGTAGAGCAGATCTCTGGAGTAGAAAAGGATCTCAGACTAGTTTTCTAAAAATCGGTAAAAATATTTCAGTATAAATTAATCACTGCTGCCGAGAACATTCTTTACTAGTTATAGACCAAGACAGAAAGAGATAGATACTTTACAAATATAAACCATTCTCAATAATCTCTCAGGATTTGGCTTGCCTGTTTAAGCATACTTCTGCATCAAATATTCAAAGAATAAATACTGCAGCATCCTTGTATTTCATGACCTGAAGTAGCACTCTCAAAACAGACATATTACCATTGTGCTTTATCATAAAGCTAGGTTCATCATTAGATAAAATATTGCATTATCTTGACTCATTTTCTACATTTGAATGTACCTGTACTGAATATTTTAAAAACAACTTGTGGCGTGTGAACTTAAAAAAATAATGGTTCCTCAGACAACACAAACAGCAGAGCTGGTAAGTAGGCTGCAGTAGAAAATGGCATACTTCATGAGTATGTACAAATATGCGTACGTATGAGTACGTGTGCATATACAAAGTAACATTCTGAACATTGATTATCTTAGATTTCTCGCTGCTCCCCTTTTAAATATATTTAGCCTCTAAAACCGTATAATGCAATTGCCCATTTTGACCACGCACTTTCAAATCTCTTGATTTAAAAAAAAAATGTATAAAAAAGAAAAAAGTTAGAAACACAAGGTGCCATATATATTCCAATCAGAAGGGCATGTGTGGGGTAGAAAGAGGATTAGTCCAACTACAGACGAAGATACATGTGACTGGCTAAAACGGATTAGATCCTTTGCCATGAAACAGACGGACATAAATAAAGGTACTTGTTAGCCTTCCTAAACTACAACTAACTTTTGCAAGCATCCTTATGGTACTCCTCATTTTTGTAGCAAAATTGAATGACATCTATACTGTGCAAAAACAAACTAGAATATTCCCTCCATTCACATGGATTACTCTATCCTAGATCATTTTCAGTAATGAACACATTATTTCATTAGATACAGAGACTAAAATTAGAGAAATGTTTTGTCTAGACTGAAACAAGTATTTGTACAGTAAATTAATAAATAAATCCACAGTAGTAAATACAGACTTAAACACAATTCAGTTATGGAATTCTGAAGCTTATAAACAGAAAATAATTGTCACCTATTCACAAACTTTTTTTTGAAACTAAACCAGAAAGAATATAGTTTTATCTTCAATAAAGTTATATATTGAAAAAAACCCACTACTTTGGGGAGTGAGGGGAGAGATTCTCTTAAAAATTTGATATCTTATATTGTCAAGGTTATATATTTATTTCCATGCAGTGGGGAAGGAGGAAATAAGATTAGCAATACAAACAAAATCTGACTAATTAGAATCACCCTTGGCTTCCTCCATAAAACAAAGAATGCAACGATCCTCCTGATTTAAAATTAGCTTTTGCAAATACTTTCCAAAGATGTTAATGACCATGAGAGGTCAATTTTTTAAAATAGATTTCATTTTTTCACATGAACAAAATGGATTAAAATACTGTTGGCTGAGAATAAAGTACTTCTGAAGTATTTCTAAAGTATTTCTTTATTATACAATGCTTCATTAGGATCAGTTGAAAACCCGAACACAGAACTTGAAGAACACAGCCACTATCACTTGCTTCTTTCAGCTTTCTGTAAATCATCTGCAATCAAAAAGCATTTATAAAATGGTGGTAACAGAAAAAAAAATCTAAATCTTGCTATTAATGCAGCAGTACTCACTATGAACAAGTGTTATGACTTGAACAGATTTCTGTTCTTATTCTGTTATGCTCCAACATTTATTTATTTTTTATATATTATATATTATATATATATTATATATGTATATACAACATATACATTCATCTAATCATAGAATCATGGAATGGTAAGATTGGAAGGGACCTCTGGAGATCATCTGGTCCAACCCTCAGCATGGCCCATACAGGGATTGAACCTGCGATCTTGGCATTAGCAGCACCACGCTCTAACCAAATGAGCTATGTATTGTAACACTTCCACGTCTAATCTCTGCATGAGTTTGATTTTTTTTTTTCTTTCTGGAAAGTCTTACCTCAGTAAAGATGATACTGCATATGCTCCTGTGGGTGGCATTAATATATGCAAGAAGAACTCAAATTTTTTAACTCAAGTTTTTATGGATTAAGTAGCATAGTGAACTGTGAGAGTGCTGACGCTCAAAAGCAACACATATTATCTATTAATTTTGCATTTAACAATCCTCTCATTTAAGGTAACTTTTATGAACTGGCATCCAGGTAAACAAGCTTTATACAATTTTGCTAAAATACATGGTTCTATTATGGCTCAGAAAGGTACGGATTAGTGCATGTAGGTTTCTGAAAGCAGGAGAGTAGCTCCAAGCCCTCAGAATGCCATACTGCCAAAATAGGTATTATCCTTGAATTAGAGACTTACAGGTCACAGTAGTTCATGCCAAGCTTTCCTCTATATAAAAAAGTATGCAAGCAAGCCAGGCATAGATGTTGTTGATAGCACAAAGGCAATGTTCTTAAGTTGTATGTGCAGAAATGCTGTTCTACAGATGTGGGAATAACATATACATCCTATTTTCACTGTTTACAGAACCTCATGCAGCTAAAAATAAAAAAGCTTATACAAAGAACCATTTTTTTTTAGTATTTCTTTTATTAGCATATAAAGTACTAAAATAACTCAATCCCTACTGCTTAAATGCTAATCTGATGAGGTCTGTATTGAAATTTCTATAGCAGATACTTTAAACTCCTTCCTTTTTATAGACTCTTTTCCTTTCTTCACCCTCCAGAATATACAGACATTTAGCATTGTTTTTGGAGAATGCTTTACTTTCATACATAAATATATAATTCAACTTCAGATTTTTATAAGAATTCAACTTAAAAGCCATAAAAGTTATAACAAACAGTTGCACCTTTTAGAACTTAGGTAGTAAGATTGAAAATCTTGAACTTGTAAGTCAAAGCAAGGGGGATGGTAAAAGACTAAGACACAAGAGTCTGAACTAACTCTATGTTAACTTACTTCAGTTCCCCTCCAACAGACTGAACTGTGTAAATAATCAAGTTGTTATAGCATTCTGAGAAATTTATAAACAAGTTCTTGGCAAAGCTTCAAGAACATATATTTATTCAATTTTAGTTGAGGAAGAAAACATAATAAATATAAGTAATATAAATATTTCTTACCGTCTCCTTTACAAGACACTTTCATGGCCAAAAATACACTATTGCAAGTTCCAGAATAGTATTTCAAATTTAAAAATATTACATTCACTAAGAAAGACAAGAACTTTTAATCGGAAAAATATAGTATCACAGTAAATAGTGCAAATGTTTTATTTATTGTGACTAGTGTTAAGAGTTCAAGTCCTGTAGAACACTGCAGGAGAGATGCATTAGAATCTTAAGACTAGCAATACTGCAAGTATTCAATTAGTGTGTGCAACTACTAAGTGAACAACACAGACTGTAATTTTTTGGTACAAACTGAATTTGTCTCTCAAATAAGTAACATGAAAAAAAAGATGTTTTCAAATTTCTGCATGACAACATAAGCTTCCACAAATCTTACAATAACGTCCTCCTTAGAAGCAAAATAGGTCTAAAACTGAACCTCTCCAAAACAGGACAGCTATGTTTTACCACACAATTCCCATTTGGTGTGTTTTTGAATTCTATCCAGAATACTTGTATTTTTCTTCACAAAAGCAGATGCAATTCCATTGTCAATATACAGAAATTTTGACAGCAATCACTTCAATTTTGCAGGATGCCTGTAGCTGTGTTTTGATAGCTATGAAGCTTAATTAAATTTTCTGTGTACAGTCTACTCAAACCAGTTTTCTTTTAGTAAAAAGTGTACAGCATCATCAAATCCATTTTGGTACAGCAATTCCATTTTCTCATGGTTTGGTGGGAATAAAGCTTGATTAAGTCTTACCAGGTTGGCCAAAGACAGCTGCAACAGAGAGTGAGTGAATTAGTTTGTTAAAGAAAACTATGTAACACTTGACTGTGTTGCTATCAGTCCTATCATGCTTCATATAGCATATGCAAAAAAATGCCAGAGTGGCTGTGTCTACAGTAGTAAATTAATCATGCCCAGGAGAACTACTGAGCATTGAGATGAACTGGCACAAACAGTCTGCATCTACACTCATAAACATGCAGCCTCAAATACACACTGCCTATAAAACTTCTCGTAGTTTCTGAAACATTTTTACTATAGAAATATTACCAGAACTCTTTAGGGAAGTGGTAGCTGCCACATGCTAAACTTATCCCAGGAAATGTTTTGACAGTTTACTAGTGCAAATAACTAAAGTCTCAAGAATATTCCCAGGAGATGTTTAACATATGAGTATAAATGTAGCTTGTGTTTCCAACAAATTAAGAACTATTCAGGTTCTCAACTAGTCACTTTGATGGAGTGAAAAGACTTCAAAGTTTGTTCTTTAATAGAGACATATATTAAAATACAAATATAATTTAAAAAGATCGACACTTCATTTACATGATTAACTTAAATATATATTTAAGCCACATACTTGATTATATGTAATTTTGCAACATAATATCAAAATCACCTCCATTATTTGAACTAAGCAATTATTCAAATTCTGACACTAATGAATGGAGGAGGACCAGAGACAAAAGACTGTTGACAAGCCAATCTAGATAAATAGTGATACATAAATATATATAAGTTATATAGTTTTTTATATATAGATATACACACACACACACCCCTCTCCATGCTGTGCATATTTAGATATTGCTACAAAAGATTATTCATATTTTGCATTTTTACAGCTCTAAAACCTAAGGATGTTTCAAACAGAATTATTTAAAATGATGCCTGAGATTCTGCATATCACAGAAGGCAATTCTGAAATTAATTTTCTACCTCAGAATTAATCTATTTATCAATTCATTTTTTCCTCTCAAGATGGATATTTGATGCAAACCACAACCAAGAAATACATAGCAAGACATGCATGTATTTCAGTAAATTAATTTCACACCATGAAATTAATGACCATTTATCAAGTATTATCACACCTAAATCCATGTGAAACTACAAAAACTCAGAAACTTGTTCAATTTAGAATGACATTATATAACATTAATTTTACTTAGAATTAATAAAACAAAGTAAGAACCATCTAAATGAAACTTCAAAAAATGTAGCAAATAATGAGGGACTGTTGCTAGGCAGGACTTTTTCTTCCCTCCCCCCTTTCTCTTGGAAAAAAAAAAATCTTTTTGAGATTACTGCTAGATCAACCGTTATTCAATATTTTCTTTCATTATGTGAAAGGAAACAATATGTGTGAAACTTTGCAGGAAAAAGCTTGCTAACACAGAAATATCAATGATGAAAAGGTGGTCATAAAAATCAGTCTTAGCCTATGTTTCAATACACAGAAATATTCTCAAACATCTAACAAAATTTCTGAAAGTGTTGTGGTCACAATATTCAAAAATTTAATATGAACTCGCTTGAGCAATAAGGTGACAAGTCTTTGTACACCATTTCATATGTGAAGCTTAAATTCACCTTTTAAATTCAGTTATAGCAGTTTATTTCAGCAAATAAGCATGAAGAGATGTTCTGGAGTTTTCTTTTCCTGAAGTTTTCTACAGAAGTCTTATTTTTCCAGAAATATCCTGCCTAGCAAAAGACAGCTGACATTTTAATCAAGTCTACATTATTTAATAAGATTAAATATAATAGTCTGTAATATGTCTCCTCAATTTTGTACCAGATCAAAGCTTTTCAATCTTTCTTATAAAATTTATACTACATTTTCCCTTCTCCTGCATTTAAGGGCAAGTTACATTCCATATGCACAACACAAAGCCCCAAGATATCACATTACTTAAACACGATACATAAACAGAAAATAAACCCTTAAAATTTAAGTACAAAGTTAGCTGCTCAACTATCTTTTCTTCATCTAAAATTATTTAATGAACAAGGAACTCACCATTATATCTTGTTTTGCAAATTTAACATAAAGATCCACATGTCCTTTATCTTGTGGACAGATATCTAATCGACCACTGAAGGGAGAAATTGTCACTGTTCGTCCTTCAGGCAAGATAGGAAGGCCATTGGTAAGGCCACCGTCAACCCATTTCTATCAGAAAATAAAGGCATTTTCAAGGTAACCTTAGTATAATATGATCGTAACTGAATAGTTCATCCTTCCTGTCCCTCCCTCCTTCACCCTACCCTCAAGAAACCTTACAAGTTTCCTTCTCAGAATACCATGAATAAGCAGCTTGAGCATAAGAGGCATAAAAAGCAATTAACTTATAGTTTATATATACTGTATGTAATCAATGAGTGTTTGATATATTCTACAAACATATTTACAAGCTTCCCAGACCCTTAAACATTTTTTACCAGTTCACTGTTACAGCTTGTTCAATCTATTAACAAAATAGCCCTACAGAGCTTTAAAAAAATACTGATCTTTTTCAGCTTAAAAACACAGATTTTATTTCTGAACATATGTATGAAAGGACAAGATTGTTAATATTACACAGCATATTACACACACTAGATAATGTGTACCCCTATAAAATATTACTTTTCTGCAGACTAGGAGCTGCAGACAATCTGTACGTGCAGGTAAACTAACTGAACAAGCTAAAACAAACCTTCATCAAATCTCCCAGAACTTCTTTCTTGCACACATAAGCCATCAACTACAATGAAAGACAGCAATAGCTGAAAAGAGAAGAGGATAAAGGGAGGAAGACTTTGACACCTATGACACTTGGGAGGGAGCAGACATCAAGTTTGCTACAGGACTGTAGTACAGAAGAGGGAAGGGAAAACAAACAAACAAAAAACTGTAAAGTTCTTTCAGAGTCCTTTCTATTCCTTCGATCTACAGACTGTCCAGAGGCACAGGCCTGATCTTAATAGGGACCACAGCCAAGTTTCTTCTACTCATAACCAGGGATAACTGTAAACTTCCCTTGAGTTTTCATATGTATACGTATCATATTGATTTTATTGGTTATGTAATTTTTGGCTGATAGGCTAAGAGTTACACACTTGAAATATTGTATTAGTAATGTAGAGGCTTTGTACAATTAGCGATGCAGCAATTAACATACAACAAACACTAACTCAGGATAGAGCACTTGTTTTACAGAAGCCCCCAAGATTCCCTGAGGTCCATCACTCGACTGTACAGATATCTCTCAACTCAGTCTTCTACCTCAATAGGATATTTACAGAAAGTAAAAAACCTGCCAAAAATATTTACCTCATTTTTCCAGTATAAAAACACAAATGAAGAAAGTTAAAAATTACAACTAAACTGCTTCTTTAAATATGTTTGCATAGTTCTTTTCATAGTTTCTTCTTTAAATAAACATTTTTATAACCATCATTTATAATATTTATTAAGATAACCATTATTTTAACATTATATTAAATATGATTCTCTTATCTTCTCTCCAGTACACTTCATTTTTTTTTATACTTAGATGCATAAATCAAAACTCAACAGCAGTCTTTTGACTAGATATATCTGCTGATATTGTACACGCAGTCCGGTGATCAGATGAATGTCATCGATCTTTACATATTTACAGCCAAATTAGTTATCTGACACTCTCTCTACAGTCAAGGATACAGAAACACTTCCAGTATATGATTCACCATATCCTAAAGTAGGTATTTATATCTGATTTATGCTGAAAAGGTGCCACCTCTGTTAATTAACCTCTGCATTAACTAAAGGAAACATGCTGACAATGGATAGATATAGACTACTGCAGATACCTGAAGCTACACGTGATGAAACACACTTAAGGGTCTATTCTCCCCAAAGGTGGGCTGAATATTCCAGGAAACTCCAGGAAGACTCCAGGAAATCTTCAAGCTTCATTATTTATTACAGAGCATCATAAAAAAAGGCAAGTTTCACTAGTACTCTCCAGCACCAATAAAGCAGAAAAGCAATCTTCTGCCTGATGTATTATTCTAAGTGACCATTATGAAAGGGCAAAACAGTGCAAGTTTCCATGCAAAATTCTTACAGAAAATGCCACAGGGATTTAATCACAAAAATAGTAAGAAATCACCCCCTGAAAAAGCATACTATCTAGAAATTGTTTATGGCCTCTAAATTAGATCTTCATCTATTGGCAAGACACTAGTATTCTGTGTAGCGATCAACACACAACAAGCATTATCTCAGGGTAAAATACTTGTTTTACAGAAGCCCCCAAGACCCGGAGGTCTGTCACTCGACTGTACAGTATCTCTCAACTCAGTTCTCTACTCAGCTTAAAAAAACAGTCTTCTTTTAATTCTATAGGTATAGATTTTCCGTCAGTGCTACATTTCTGAGTTCATGTAACCATATGACTTTTTTTTTATCACTTACCCTTCCTTCCACCTACAACATCCATAGCTGCAGAAACATGGACTTAATGTTTTTCATATGGATATATTGTATTTTTTATTATTATTACCACCCCCACTTTCTTGCTTTTCTACCTGCCAGAGGCCCACAACACATGCACTCAGACGAAATTTGCTGTTTTCCACTTCTTTTACGCTCCTGAAATTAAAATATAAGCTATTACTCTTCAATTTCAAGCTATTATTTTTACACTCAATACTCCTCATGGTTCTTCTCATCCTCTTTTTTTCACGGTATGTTTTGAGCGATGACTCATGACAAAAGCTCCCAATATCCATAACCACTATCCACCACCACCAAATTCCTTCACTTCCTACAAAAATCACATTCATTTTCTACAAAAATCATATTTCTGAATGCTTAGCATTGAGAATATTTCATCTTAAGGAAAGCAAAACAAACCAAAAACTTGCAAAAATTCATAAACCTATCTTTCAAACTCATCAATCCAACACATCAATCCTGTGACTTCTATGAGTAAAGCTGCAACACTGCTAACAATAATGCCTATCACGTTGATCAATCTATTCTTTATTGTTTCTTGTCTATGAATAGCTATTTATTATTGATTTAGATGCAACATTTCTTGCAGTAAAAATTAGCTTTTTGTTCTGATTGTTTAGCTTTTTACGCTTTTTTCTTCTCTTACATATCTTCAATGTTTTTTTTAAAAAAATCAAAACATTTAATGTTACCAAGGCAAGGGCATTATTTTCTTTATTAAGTACTACCTTTCGTAGATTCTTTTCTTCCTGTCTGATGCCCTTGTTTTTTTTTTTTTTGTTTTTGTTTTTCAAGCACCTGGAGGAAGCTGCCTTTAATTTAAAAATATTTTGGCTCCAGAATTCATTGTGGTACACAGTTAAAATAAAAGAAATATTTATATACTTCAAACAAA
This sequence comes from Rhea pennata, assembly GCF_028389875.1. Taxonomy (NCBI): domain Eukaryota; kingdom Metazoa; phylum Chordata; class Aves; order Rheiformes; family Rheidae; genus Rhea; species Rhea pennata. The sequence goes on along the minus strand of NC_084663.1, from coordinate 139,806,514 downwards.
AAGACCTAATGTCCTAGCTTCTTATAATTCTATTAACCAATCCCTGAAAAATGCTTCTTGGCTGAGGGGGCAAATTCCTGGTAACTTCTGAATTAGTTCCATTTCGTAAGCATAGTACAAGACAGAGAAAGTTTTGAAATAATGTGCAGTGAAAACCAAGCCAGGCACTGAAGTTGAGGATGCAGGCTGGACCTTATGGAATCTACATTTACCAGTAATTTTAGATAACATTTACACAGCCACCTTGTAAGAACAACAGCACCATGAACTATTATCATCAGATATAGTCAACTCCATTATTCTAGGGATGATATATCTAGGTCAAAGACTAATGTTGCCACAGATTCAGGAGATATCAAGCCAACTGAAAGAAAGGTAATTTTGCATGGAACAAATTCTGTTCATCAAGACCATTCCACATGAATGTAGTACTACATCCAGGAGAAGATTGTTTCAGTACAAGATGGTATGCACAGAGCCAATTCTATGCATAGCTCAACACTGCGCCTGTTACTGGAAACCAAGTCCAAGGCACCTACACAGTCAATGCAAGTGCAGAGATAGCCCAGTCATGTAACATCATTAGCAAACTGCCTGAGTTCTTGGATGTTATCTTGATTGTACACTCCCTTTTCCTTTAGACTGTTTTCAGGCTTATCAAAACACAAGAAAACATACTGCAAACAGGTTGATGTTGTGTCTGCATTACCATGAAATTTAACTGGTTCATCTCAGAAGTCTAGTTTCCAGCTGTGCACACTACAGGTATGCTAGCTAATTTTAGTATAAGCCAATAGTTGAGGTTGAAAGGGACCTCTGGAGATCATTTAGCCCCCTGTTCAAGCAGATGCACCTAGAGCCCATTGCCTAGGAACATGTCCAGATGGCTTCTGAATATCTGCAAGGGCTCTATCACCTCTCAGGGCAACCTGTTCCAGTGTTCAGTCGCTCTCACAAGAAATAAGTTTCTCCTTATGTTCAGACAGAACTTCTTGTGTTTCAGTTGGTGCTTGTTGCTTTTATCCTATCGCTAGGCACCCCTGAAAGAAAACTGGCCACATCTTCTTTACACTTTCACTTCAGATATTTATACATATTGATAAGATTCCCCTTCAGTCTTCTTTTCTCCAGGCTAAACAGTTCCAGTTCTTTCAGACTTTCTTCATATGAGAGATGCTCTAGTTCCTTAATCATTTTAGTGGCCTTCACTGGACTCGCTCCAGTAGTTGCATGTCTCTATGCGGGAGCCCAGAACTGGACACAGTACTCAAGGCGTGGCCTCAGCAGACCTGAAGTGAGGGAAAGGATCCCCTCCTTTGACCTGCTGGCAATGCTCTGCCTAACGCAACCCAGGATACCTTTTGCCTGCTTTGCCACAGGGGTACATTGCTGGCTCACAGTCAACTTTTGGTCCACCAGGACATTTAGGATGACTAATTTCTGACCCAAACCTTCAAATTGTTAATTGAAAAAAACAGCACAAAAAGTTTAACAAAGACACTATGTTCCCTTTAAGTAATAGCAGAATGAATTTCAAACATCCACATACATATACCACATGAATTACACAAGGAACATAGTAAACATGCCAATCAACAAAATATCAACAAACCTTGGGAACATGCAAGGCATGGTGATAAGAACCCTTCAGACCTTCTAGTTGTTATGTACCACTGCATATAATTATAAAGGTAACAAGCTTTTTGACATAACTCCCTCTTGCTAGTTAGAAATATAATTGCTAGAGACATACATGAATACTAGGAAAAAAGGTTTTGAGTAGGATGGTGATGGGAATTCTGCTAGGATGAAAGATTATTAAACGTATAATTTTGATGCCTCTCAGGAAAGAACAAAGTATCCAGTAAAAAATTTTAGAAGGGGAAACAACAAGATTTTTGTGCCCCTAATGATTGCAAATGGACTGAACAGTTGAAAGAATTCTTAAAATGTTAATTGTTAATAGATTTAGATAAGATAAAAAAGTTCTTGAAGCTAATTCAAGTACAGACAATTATGAGAAGGTTTTATTCTATTAATGTACACATCTCAAAATCTCGTGACCTTGTGAGACACGAAAATAATCTTTGTCCAAAGGTAACAGATTTGAAGGTGGCTGATAAACAACAGTTCTTATGACCTTAACAGAACTACACTGCATACATAAGACACACTAATTTACTCCAGCAGGACCAGCCAAGGTCTTCTTTATCATTCCCCCCCCCCCCCCCCAAAAAAAAAAAAAAAAAATGCAGAACAATTAATCTTTAAGTTACAAAGATCATTTTACAGTTGGTAACACAGCTGTTCTCAATTTATGAGAAGTGTCTCTATCAAGAAAAGTAGAAAAGTTTCTTCCTATGTTTATCTTTAGGAAACAGCTTCATGTTACAAAAGACCACTTCTATTCCAGCACCTACAATTTTGTAACAACAATCAATATGAATGATATCAATATGTGTTTACCTATAGCATTAGTAGAAGCAATAACTATTCTACTGAATACAGTACCATAATTCCCATTTACCCTTCCTAAGATCAAAGTTACCTCACAAACAAAGAATCCTCCTGGAAAAAAAAAAAAAAAGTAAGTACATTAACATAGTGAAAAATTACCTCTCCTTTATACTCCACTGGCTTAATTCCTGCATATACTGGCACAAAACTACTTGCTAGCAGGACCTAGGGAGAAGAAAGAGGAAGGAGTAGAGGAGTGAAGAAAAGGCAGTAAAATATTTTTGAACCAACAGATATTGGTTCAAATTCATAGATTTCATATATATTTATTTCTATTTGATGAGTAGCAGTAATCAATCAATATATTAATTTCATATAAAACCATGGTCATCTTACTGGCATCCTACTGTTGCGCTATGTCAAAATGTGATTAAAACTATTATATTTTTTAATCACTTGACAATAACAACTCTCAGAATATGAAATACCATGAATCAATTATCTTATTATTGAATAAAGTGCTAAAAAGACCATCAGCTTGGTGTCACACAACATGAAAGAAATCTACAATTTTATAAAAATCAAATATGCACATACCAGAAAACATATAATATAGAATACTGTCAAAATAAAGAAGTTGAACTAAATACCTCACTAGTACATAAATACAGTGCTTTCTCTTCTAATAAATCAGATTTTGTAAGTAATACAACATGCCCAGAACACTATAAACAGCCTGAAAATTCATGCATGTACCTTCATCAGTATCAACATTTTACATTTAATATGCTCAAATATCAACAAATTACTGTTTGCTCTACTGTAAGTCTAGACTACTGTCTACAGCAGTTCTCAGAATTTTCAGACTGGAGCATCTCTGCTGTTACATATGGATGCACATACACACACCTCTTCTATCCAATCATAACAATTCCTCTCTTTGTATGCGCTTGTGAATATGTACATATATATAGTATGCATGCATAAACATATATATATATATACACACACACACAGTTGGTATATACAGTTTCAAAGAGTATGGGGAGATGTGCATATGCACTGCAATATGTCAGAAATTTTCATATATATGACTATGCTGCACATATATGTACACACAAGCTTGTTTTCAGGTATGAGACAAATTTGGGAAACAAGCAGGTCACAGATAGGGAGTATATACAGTGTGCAAGGCAATCAAGTACAAAAGAAATATGGAGATTATGAAAGATAATGTTTACTCTTTGTAGGTGTAATTGTACTTCTTTTTAGAAAAAAATAAGTTACTTTCAGTATTAAACATCTCTCCTCTCAAACAAGTTCCAGTTAAGGCTCTACATGAAAACTTAACTTTTGTTAAGTTAACAAAGTTTGAGAGCTCCTCTTGCCTACTCCTCTACCCAATGACCTGAAGCCCCAGGGCTTTGACTGGGCTCAAACAGAAAGGCGGTTCTCATTTTTCAGAGAAAAAGCTATAGTTTCACATCTAAGATAGGCCTTACATAACCGTAAGAAAATGTCCACTTCAAACCTATTCCTCTTCAGACCTTCATAAGCAGGGTTCCTAAGAGCCCAGTGTCTTCTGCTGCCCAACCTCCTTTCTCCTCTTTCAGTTCTATCTCACTAAATTTGGCTCACCTGTACTATGAGGAATAAGGACTGTTAATTCTTTTCACGAAGTCTGAAGAAAGCAGTTGGACCACCTTATAAAGTCACTTAGGCCTCAGGCATGAGGAGACAAAGTGCAAGTTTGAAGAACTAACTGTTTCAGCATTTTCTTAATCCTAACAGACCAATGTGAACTCTCATTCAGTGCTTCCTCCATTCCAGATTAAATACAATAGAGCTCTGTGTGCTGTTCACACATGAACACGTAACACGCCTCTCTTTCACATCCAGCTTAAGAACTACAGGTGTAGGAATACTGGTACATGATAATGCTTTTCATACATGTAAAGCCTATATCAAAAGCAGATTAACTGCTTTTCAGGTCCATCGGGAATTAAGATAAGACGAGTTTAAAATTGCAAGAGCAGATACTCACTTCAGCCATTAGAAAAAAAATCTGGAATCGTAAGACTTGTTATGCATTGAAACCAATTACATATGGAGGCTGAAAGATGTCTGGCAGAGTATGTAGGAGTTTTGCTGTTATAAAACACTGTCTGTCCAGCATAATTTGGATACAGTTGATTAGACTTTGGGAAAAAAATAATAGGATTATATAAACTAACAAGGCCCTCTCCAGCTCTGTTCTCTATGGAACCAAGGCAGCAAACTAACATTCAATCTGATGTAAAAACAATACATGCACTTCTGAAGGCATCTACAAAACCCTGTATTATGAGACACAGTAAATGAAAAGACAAGCAAGAGGGTGAATGTATTCCAATAAGCAATTGTTTAGAACTTTTATTATTATTATTCCAACCCATTCCACTCCAGCATATGGAACAAAATGGTACAGAAATATTTAAATCGACAAAAGAACTATTGAAAAAATAAATATATGCACATACACCACATAAATTCATATAAATATATATATATATATATATATATATATATATATATTCACATGATTGTTTTGAAGATTATAACCATCTTCAGCTTAGATTTCACTGGAAAGAAACATGAATTTACAGAATCATCTCTACGTTTGTCACTGCTGGCTATTCTAACTAGAAATACCACAAAGTCATAGTTTGAAATGAACTGTTTGCATAATTATCTTTGCATGATTAAATTCACCAATTTTGAAAAATGATGATTAAGCAGAACATAATAGAGTCAAGATTAGAAGTACTTTTTTTAAATACCTTTCTCCTTTTAATGTATACTTCAGATTTTGGTAATGAATATTCTTTCCTTTTTTTCCCTCTCTTTAAGAAGTGTTAATTATCAAGCACTTCCCAGTAATTCTATGTATCCATAAAGATAAGAAAACAAGGAATTCCTCTTCAAAGCTCCCTGTTTATTCCACTTCCTCTTTCTTTTGTGCTACATCGCCGCTTGCCCTCTACTAAAATATAATCAATTATTAAAATTAAGAGGTTTCACAAAGGAAAGAACATTTTCTCTAGATACATACATCTGTATTTCGCCTACCGTTTAACATCAATATAAGTTTACAATCCTGATCCAAATCTAAAAAGTAGTACTTAAAAGAAAAAAGGATGGGTAGTAAAAGATACGCTTTCCAGTTGTATACACAGTTTATATACAAGACTTACCATTACAATACACCCTTTCCTCCAAAGGATTTGTAGAAAGCACTGGAAAGGCTTTTTTTATTATTATTTTTGTAAAGACAGGAACTTCCTTTTGTTTACTTTCTTTTCTGATGTAACATATTAAAATCATGTAAATGATACAAAAAGATTTATAGAAGTGTTGAGGTTTGGAGATTCTGATCTACACAACCATTAGGCACCTTGTTATTTCTTCTTTGTTTTTTTTGAATAAAAATTCGCTTTTGTAATATTTTAAAAGTAGTAGGACCAAATTGCTTCTGTTGTTTATGCAGGTAGCACCACTGTAATTTAAGTGATTACTTGAGTAAAACGATGACTTACTCCATGGCCAATAACATACTCCTACGCCTTGAAGACACTCATGCATTTTTATTTAAAAAAGCAACATGCACTTCATTACCTTAATGAGATCCTCCCGGGAAGCAAAACTTGAAACCAAATAATTCTCCCCATTCTTGGTGTTAGTGACTGACACATAGAGCCGCTTATCAGCTATCTCATGAGCATTAGAAGGAAGAATAGACTCTATGCCTCCCCTAAAGTAAAGAAAATAAAAAACGTTATTCATCATCAATAATTAAAAAGCTTGTAAATATTTTAGGGGAGAAAAATCATATCATCAGCTCCCCAGAATATGCAAAAAGCACCTGCACTCTTCATTTTAATTTAGAGACCTTCATATAAAAGTGTATTTTAATAGATCTATCTAATAGATGTATTTAATAGATATATTAAGATAAGTACCTAAGTCTTTTCATGAAATCATAACCAGGCGTTACCGCACCAAAGTCCAATTTTCTAATTTCCTCTGCAAACTCATAGGCAAACTGTTTACATTCCTGGAAATTAAAATATTCATTAATAAGAATGTTTTAGTTACAGAAAGCATATCCAACTATAGTACTTAAAACATACTAACTTTTAATTAAGAGAGAACTACAAGAGCAGACTAAGATATCCTATATGTGCTTGGTTTGTAACTGTTGATCCATCTAAAAGAACCAATTTGCAAGAATACATAAGTAAGATCCTTAATTAAATTAAAAACTAGCAATAATTAAAAAAGAATATCCCTTATTAACAATTAAGGAAAGTTAAAGGTAATTTTGCTGTGTATGACCACTGCTTTATAATCAATTCTCTGAACCATGTCTTTACAGGAATGACAATTTGTATTTCAAGTCTTCAGCCACATTACCTTAGTACTAAATATAGACATAGTTACTTCAAAATGACTACAAATTTTAAAAAGGTTTGTACTAATGCAAAAAACACACCACTCAAATATACGTATTTCATGAATATACTACATAACTAAAACTGATAAAAAAATAAAAGAACAAAAGACAACTACAGGAAACCAGGCTACCAATTCTACTGCACAAAGAACTTCTAAGCAAGCTGAAGCAGCTTACTTTAATGACTGTAGAAAAATAGCTTGAAAGGGGAGCCAAAATAACTCCGAAAGGAAAGTAAAAGAATATGTAGTGTTTACTTTTTAATAAAAAGATTTTGAACTCATGAATTGTGTTTCTGAATGCTTAAGGCTCACTATTCAGTATTCACATACATTTTTCTACCCTTCATGAATATTTCTGTTCCAATTTTAATGACTTGAGGAAAAAGAACCTACAACCCAATCTTATTTGACTTTCTGAAAGTAGTTTATTCAATAAACATACTGTACTCACATGCACCTAGCAACCACATATTTACAAAATATAAGAGCTGCATATAGCTAGTTTTGGATTCCTGGCTTGTTAGTTTGTAGCATGAAGACACACTAAACATACTCTTTTAACTAAATAAAAGATTGAAATCATGGTGGGGGGGGGGCATGAAGAAAACAGGAAAAAAAAAGACAAGCTATTGTGCCCTATCCAGGAGGGAGGTCACAGACATAATGGGAAAAGAAATAGGAAAGAGATCGGGGTGGGGTGTATTACAAGATAAATTTTATCATGGTTGGATCAGCTTAACTTCCTCCTATCAGTGGTATGTCAGAGCACTCATCTAAGTGACAGACAGAAGTGGCCCCTGCATTCACTTTCCCTATACAGCCTTCTAACAAACATTACAAAACACTAGTCAGGGATAAGAGGTACGTACCCCTTAAAGCAATGACTACTATAGTGATACGTTAATTCATTTCACATAGGTCAAGCGGCCATCAGATTCCAAGTTAGATTTGTACTTTTACCCTAGGGAAGCACGTGCTTTACTCGTCATTGACAATTCCAAGCCAACTTCTCACTTCAAATACATAAAACTAGCAGTATACAATAGGTCTTGAGTTCATTCCGCTTTGATGTTAGGCTTCTTCAAGGTCAGCCAGGAGGAGAAGAGGCACATTCAGACTATGATTCAAATCTTCAAAACCTCTCTCTCTCTCTAAACAGAGACGAAACCCACAAACTCCTAAAAATTACAGAATTATAGTGAAAGCTGGATGAATCCAAATCTGGAAGAAAACTACTTTCCTTATCACAAAGGTTATGAACAAATCATATCTTGACTTTCAATTATTGCTCCTAAAAGGACAACTTCTACTTACTGCTATGAACTGTTTATAATTGTTAGTGCTAAAAGCTTTAAACAAAGCATCAAAATTTTAAACAGTGACTGATGACATGTTTAGGAATGGCAATTATTTGCACTGATTTACATAAACTCTGATATCTCATCTGATCAGGTACTTCTGAATGGAATAGGTACTTACCTATAACTTTATAGGCTTCCGTACATTTTAAAATCTGTTGCTAGGATTCTCAACTCCCTTGCCTTTTCAACAACAAAAATCCAAGATACTACTGAATGAGATTTGCAAGTTGTTGTGACAGAAAAGCAATAGTCAAAATAAGGCATTTTTGGTGTTAGACTCAAAACTACAATACATCCTTTGGTGAATTTTGAGACTGGAACATGGAGAAAGCCCTAATTATAGCTTGTCTAATCATCTCTGGAAAAAACCCTAACTAGTATGAACATTATGTCTGTGGATATCAAATATTTCAACGGTTAGAGATGTTCCTTATATATCAATGTGTTTTTCTTTGTGGGGGGGAGGGTAAAAATTGATGTTATGATTATACTGACAGGAAAAGTTTATATAAATTTCAAAGAAATTAAAATATAGAATGAAGTATTTTCTATTTTGTAGACAGCATTGCCTTTACTTAAATTCCATGAGAACCGATAAGTATTTTCCTGACCTCTACAGAGTTCTCATCATTCTCAATTTAAACAATAGAATGAGTAAAAAGTTATTAAAAAAAAGTGCTAAAAAGTTCATGATACATTCTTCAGTTCGTATTAACATGATGACATTTTCAAGAAAAACAGACTGAAGGTAATATAGACTTAATTTTCACAAATATAAAAAGCATTTTTAACTTACAATTTTTTTAACTTAGAATTTTTATTTTGTAAATAGGACCAAGCTGGGAATAAAAGCTCAGGCCCAGAAGCCAAGAATAAACATCCAGTTTTCATATTTTCTACAAGAAAAATATGTCAGTGGCAAAATGTGCTCTTGACTATGACTACTGTTCAAATGAAAAATGGTCAAAGTTCTAACAGTGAGGCTTGGTAAAGTTTACCTGAGGAATACTGAAAGCTGAAACCTAAGTGTACTTAGAATGATAATTTATCTAATAGCTCCAATTCCCCAAGTAATGCTGCATCTTATAATTCTAAATATTAAAGAAACATTTCACCTTAACATTTAGCAAGGCCTAGCTTCTACCTTTATTAAGGTAAAGTCATAGTATAAAAACAAACCACTTAGTGGCTCCTGTATTTTTTAAATTAAAAAAGTAAACCATGGACTCTTAAAAATAGTATATAAATACATAAATCTTCTAAATAGTTGTTGTGTGTCATATACTACACAATGGATTAAGACCCCTGATCTTCTAAGTGCACTTCAGGAGGGCAAAGCAGCCTCAACCTAAGGGGGGGGGGGGAAGGAAAGCTACTGCCCTCCCAGAGAATCTTGAACAAAAGTGCTGAAAATTGCTTTGCTGTGGCATGTTACAGATTATGACACTATTTCCATGGCAAGAAAAGGGTGACACCTCTGAAAAGAAAACATGCATAAGGAATATCAGAATAGAACTTTGTTAGGGTTAATCCTTCACTAACATTCAGAAGAGTTTTTGTGCATTGCTTTCCTACTTGTAAAATACAGTCCATCATTCTTATTTCCCTTTACAACAGGATGGCACCATACATTTGCTTAAGAAAGCCTCTAGCCAAGACAACAATGACTAACCCTCTGTAATATACAATGAATAAGGAAAGTGCAAATACTAAGTGCATCTGGTTGCATATAAGTCAATATTCACACAAATATGGACTTTAAGTTATGTAAATAGACAGTTCAAGTGATTTTCTACTATAAACAGAACACAGATTTTAAAGAAATATTTGCTTGTTAAATATTTTTCTGCCCAGGTTTCACAATTTTCTTTGAGGAAAAGGCATGCGAGTCCTGCTCCTTTATAAGAAGCAACAAGAAAAACAACAACTGAAATATTTAATTTAAAAAACTTTATAGTAGATGAATAAAAAATATCCTTTGAAAATGATCATGTCCTATACCTACAAGTTTATTAATTTACCTCTATATTTTCTGGTACTGCTAATAAGACAGTGGCGGCCAGCGATCCCGCAGAAGCTCCCGCAAAAGCTTTCACAACTTTCAGTAACTTCTTACCATGCCTGTAAAGAGCAGCTGCTGCCCCCAAGTGGTAAATACCCAGAAACCCACAAGCTGCAAATGACAGGTTGAGATGTTTCATTTTTGCTGTGGGAATAAAAGTTTTGCAATCAGGAAAAGGATCAGTTAATTAGATCTTATAAAAATACATTTAGTTTCTGGCATATAATATATAATATAGCATAAAATAACAAAAAGCAGCCTAGTTAAGAATAGTGAGCACTTTTGATTACCAAATGCGTCACACAAGCAGCTGTTAAAATTTTAGCATCTCCAAAATTGAAAACAACTGCTCTGAAATACTTCTTAGCACAATGATGTTTCATATCTCTTGTTCCATCAGAAAATAAACCTTCATATACAATATAATTGCATATTTCAAGTTATCTGTCAAAGAAATGCAAAATAAAAGTAGCTATTCAAAGATGTTAAAAATGTTGGAAATTTTGCATTATTATTTTAAAAAGAGGAGAGCTAATACTGTTATCTACCTCCAATCAAAATCAAATTTAATTATAAAATTGCTGTAAGAGTACTGTGTCATACTCACATGATGTGCTGCTTTGAACCTAATATACTTCCCTAGAGAACCATTTTTTCCTTCATCACTGGAACTCATTTACTTACCAAGTACTATTAGCATTCAATAATATATTCAATAATTCATATAGAAGTAATTTCTCATTTCAAAAAAGGAAAACAGATGTCACTGCTACCCTTAATAGGAACAAGAAAGGAAAAAGACTTATGTAAAATACACACCGCATCTACACACACACAGAGTGAAGGTCTCAGGGATGGAAGTGAAAATAGTAAAAAACACAAAAACGAAGTTATCTTGAGACTGTTAGGTTTCTGATGACAAGTCATGACACATGGAAGGAGCAACTAGCAGTATGAAAGAGAAAACTGAACAGGGCTCATGAAACAAATTCAAGGAACTAGAGGATTTTACCAATTTTTGTAGGTAACATTTAACATTAAACATTGGAAATGCAAGCCAAACCTCTTCAACAGACTTATAAGGCTGAAATTCTACTAAACCAAATCAAAACCAGGACTAGTGCAAACGTTTATAATCTCAGAACAGCTTAAAAACTCAATTTATCTATCCAGAGGAGAAAAAAAAAAAAAAAAAGAAAAGAAAAGAAGAAAAAGACAGTAAATCTCATAGTGCCAGGGCATATCGTTTGTTGCATTAAAAGGGCAGTCATTCTGCTAAAACCTTACATTATCACAAGGTAGCTTATCACCTTTATTGCCTTTACACAGGCAAATGATTGTGTATCCATTAGTAAATAAGAATACTTGCAGCTTAAATCTAAGATATTTTGTACAGACAGAATAGGTTTCAGGTTCATTTTTGGTCTGGGGAATGAAGCAGATGATAAGCAGTCACACTGCTCTCAAAAAGAAAGGCTATTTTAAATAAATAAATAAATAAAATCATCATACTACTGAAAAAATAAGAGTTTGCTGGAAATTTCCTGGAAACAACAAACACAATTACACTTTCAAGATTTTAATATGTAACATACAGAGCAGGAAAAAAAACCACAACTAAAATAGACTTTGAAACTCAGAGTGATTTGCTTCCTTCTTCTTTCAATGCTATTTTGATTAGGATATTTATTTTTTCCATAGAGCATTAACTCCTATTTTAGTCCAGAAAGATTTCAAGAAAACACACTGTTACTATGAAATATTATATAAAATAAGGACTATGTTTATATAGCTATTTGGTCAGAAGATACATAAGTAAAAGTTCACTAATTCTAAGGATTACTTCTCAGGGACCTATGAAAGGTAACTAAGCAACACAAGTTTATTTAAACAAGCTTATGTATTCTTCTGTACATGCATATATACATCTTTCAATGTTTCTACAAGGTTCATCTACAAATGATTCTAAAAGGTCTCTCTCACTGCTGGAAAATATTTAGAGGTCCACAAATCAAAGAAGGATGAAAACTTAGAAGAATATATAAAGCACAGTTAGACATTTTAGATTAAAAGTTTTTCTAAAAAAAGAATAAAAAAGCTCTACAAATGCTTCTGCATTTGTAGATATCATACCACAGTGTGTACAGAAATGGCCGGTACATTTTCTTAAAAGCAAGAAGAACGGGAAACAAGAGGTCAAACTTTAATCTAAGATTACAAGCTGCTAAAAAAATATTGAAGTCAAAAGTCCTTCCTTTCTGTTATAATGCTTCTTGAGGAAATTTTATTTTCTCATGTAACCTATCTAAGAATCAGCTATTGTGAGTAACCACTGTTTTCTGACCACATGGCATAATCACATGGTTCTGACTGACAGAACAATTCAGTAAGAGATAAGTAACAAGAGAAAAGATCACGCAGACTTCAATTAAAGGAATACTGTTAAAGAATGCTGCTAGATTCACTTGAGCTTTGATAGTAGACTATGAGATTAAAAAGGTGAACGTATTATTTTAATGCAACCCAAAATACAGCTGAAGAAATCTTTTTTTGCACAAGAATTTGATCCACTGTGTATCTTATACAATGCAACATTGTTTTACAAATTCCCCAGGTAGATTTCAAATCAAAGTTAACAGCATATCTCTGTTATCAGGGCACTACATTTTGATTAGCTAGTGCCACCTTCCAGGTCTAGGATACATATTGTTACATATAAACTGTATCAAAAAATAGTTCAGTAAAAATCTGAATAGGCAGATGGCAATCATGTTCAAACAACAGATCCAGTGGTTATATCTAGCTGCAAGACTGAAGAATGAGTTTTGCACATACATGCAACAACCCTTTAAGTGGGTAAATGGTGCATACAAAAAATCATTGCATCATAGACCTCACGAGGTCTCTAGTCCAACCTTCTGCTCAAAGCAGGATCAGCTTTAGATCAAACCAATCAGACAAGGTTGCTACTGGCTTTATCCAGCTGGATCTTGAAAAACTGTATAATGTTCAACTTCGTAAGTGATAGCCAGTTACTGTACTGAGTGATTTTTTTACTGAAAATTCTTTTGTTCAGACAACGAGAGGAGTATTACAAATCACTATCATTATAGAAAAGAGAACAACAGAAGAGAGACATTTTCATTCAGTGCTATGTATCTACCTGCAGGGACGTTCTGCACACTGACTAAAATGAGGGAGAAAAGAAAAAAAAAAAAAAAAAAAACAATAACCAACCAAAGCAGTCTGTAAAAAGGTAGATGACCTACAAATAAGAGAGATATAGATGAAGAACAAAAATCATGGTTCTGTAAGGAACTATCTGGCTTAACAGATGCGGATCCAGCAAACAGGCTTCTCACTGACAGTTAAGCAGTTCTGTCTCACCTTTCAGAGAATTCTCTGAGTAAGAGGGGAAGATGAGAAAGCATTCATTTAATCAGTGAACGCCCTGCAAAATCAGAAAACGAAGAGATAGGAACCACAATACTCTGTTTTGCAAGAAGATAAAGCTTCCCATTTCTTTTGAAGCTTGGAAATGTCATGGCAACACTTGATTTGCAAGTTAGAATGGCATAGCTCAGAGACAGTATGTCTTAAAAACTTTTTTTTCTCTGATGATCTGATAGATCACTGCTTTTTTCACCAAAAAGATTAGCAGGGTTGTAAGAATTCTCAAGACTTAAAGAAAAATCAAAGTACAGTATAACTATTCCCTGCCAATTTCTTACAGAGTACCAAAAATGGAAATGCAGTGACATCAGGACATAGAACGAGATGTCTTTTTTTTTTTTTTTTTTTTTTTTTCCCCCAGCTGACTGATCAAATAGCAGAAATTTTGCTTTCTTGGTACAAAATATCTGCTCCACAAGGCTTCAGCACAAAAAAATGTTAGAGAATTAATTTTAAGTTAAAGATATCTTTAAAGATATCATCTAGTAACTTAAACGTTATGATATTGACATGTCAAAGAACAATTTTTAAAGCACTTTACAAGATGCACAAATATATTTCAGTAAGAAATAGACTGTGCATACTCTGTAGAGTTACAGCTCCTACAAGACCTAACAAATACATTTGCTGCTTTGCAAAGACATTGTTAATTTCATGACTGGCAAATTTGAAAAATCAACTGGCTAATAGGATAGGTATGTTTTTGTGGTATACCAAAAAAACTAAAAGTGCAAGAAAAGCTACATGCAGCAAGAACCAAACAAGGACACTGGGGCTGTTCGATCACATTATTCTATGGATAATGCAAGACTATTCAAGAATAAGCACAGTCATAACAGTTATATTTAAGATTGTCACATCTGTCAGAAGGATTCAAAGGTGTTTAAAAAATATATTATACTTCAAGCAGTGTGGAGGGATTAGTTTTTGTATACTTAATAGCATCTCATCCATTCACAATGCAAACATCAACAGAGTATAAATAAAGAAACAAGTCTGTACTGCAGAATTAGAACATATTACAAAATAGTTTTTTTCAGGATAGGTGCTGTCATCTTAATTGTCATATACAACAAATAGCACAAGTTTCTCATAATTCTGTTTTCTGGACAATGTAATTACATAAACAGTATATAATCTCAGTGTCTTAACCAGTTATAATTACACTCAGTGTCATCTAGTTTGTAAACAAAAAGCTGAAAATGCCCAAAGCAACTGACTAGAAAATCATTACAAACAAGAATTAAATACACATAGAATGAGAATGACCAAACACCCTGAAGCACAAGAGCTAAAAACTACTTTAAAGTGGCTTAAGATAAAAGATGTATGATGCAAAATGCTACATTTGAGGATTAGTTATTAGCTAGGAATGACAAAACAAGCAATGTCATGGGAAGAAAAGAACTGTTTAGCAAGGAAGTATTGCTAAAATAAAGGTCATATTTAAATCACACAATAATCATGAAGTTCCCCCAAGCCAGAAATCTCCACTCGCATAGGAATGAGTTTCTGTTTTAAGCCTCAAGAACCAGTCAAAAAGTTCACTGACATCAAAGATCATTTACAGGCTTCAGTGAATATTCAAAGAACTTTCCCAGTCCAAAATGAAATAGGCTCACACAAAACAATCACCCATCCAACAAGACTGTGTTCTGCTTTCTTAAGTCACCACAGTTGCAAGGGGGAAGGTGGGAAAGCTACAAGGTTTGCATCTGTCCAGTCAGGCTGAATAAGTATTTTAAGTGCTGAATGAAGTTGGAGTTAAATAACAACAACAGCAATAATAAATCAGTGCACAATCCAGTCATTAAGACACAAACAAAAAAAAAAAAACAAAAAAACAACATGATGTAGAACGAAAGTTAATAGTTTAGACCATCTGATCATTAATATAAGATATCAAGAGAAGATGGAGCTTTGTAAGATGACAGTAAGGAAAGGTTAAATACCTTCTAATGAACGGTGTTTTACATTGCATATTCCACTGAGACTTTTTCCAGCAGCTATTTTAGTTCCCTGTGCACTAACAGCAGGTGTTGTATCTACCACTGCTTCTTCATTGTTTATCTTGGAAACCTACAATTATACAGTCAAATATTATTATTTAGAAGAGAAGCAGCAAGCACATAAAGAAAAAATATCCTTAATGGACTTTGTTAATTAACTTAAAATAGTTATAAAATGATCTAAAATATTTTCTCACAATTGCGTAGCCCCCACTAAACTAACTGGAAAACATAATATTCTATTATTTAAAAATTGCATGCAGCTATTTATATTTTTAAAGGTTCACTCAACTATATACAGCTACATGCTAACAGGAAAGGACAAACACTCCAACTTGGAACTGTCAGTCTCTAAGATTAATCTTGTTTTTTTGTATATTTTGTATTTTTTTTGTATGAAAAAGTTAGTATTTTGACAATTTATAAACAGACTCTTTATGTTTTTATTCTTTCTTACCAATCCAGTAGAAACTTTTTTTGTCCTCTCTGCAATATTGTATTAGTACAAATGGCTTTCCAGAAAACTATGATCTTACTCTTCACTAGAGGGTTGTCACTTTAACTGAGTTAAGTCTGTCAGTTATCATTGTATATTCTCTACAGCATAAGTTAAAAAATTATTAACAGATAACAAATACATACATACACATAATAAATCAAATAGTATTTTAATTAAAGATTAACTGTGAGACACAAAACAGTTTATACTGCAACACCAGATCATCTGCAATTTCCTGCTGCCTGTCCCTTAACTTTACTTACGAAAGGCATCTTCATGAGTAAAGATGCAAGGGCAAAAGCTCAATCCTGTAGATTCGAAAAGAAATGTTATTATCTCTGGATCGATCTGTACCACATAGATCACCACAAAAATAAATACTTACCTGGTATTTAACTCTGTTGTGTGGTGTCTGTATGGTACAGCAGTTTAGAATACCAGTCCAGAACTGCTGAGTTTTTGGAAAAATACAATTACATAATCTGCCTTCTGTCAATTGAAGCAACTGTATCTGAGCACTACAAAGATTTTTAGCAGTCCACATTTTCTTAAAAATAACCACTGGATCCAGATGCTGTAGTAATCAAGCAGACACTCTTGGATGTCGTTCTACCATGGAATTATAAAAGTACATGTACAAAAGTACAAGTATCAACAGATGAGCTGCCGGACACCACAGAAGTACAAAACAGAGACTTCTCCTCTTCTAAACATGAGCCTGTTTAAAAACATGAAAAAAAAAAAAACAACTAGTTGAACAGTTGCACACTAAGGCCTTGATTCTGTAACAGAACCCTCTTCACAACACAGTTAGCTTTCAAGGAATCACAATTTAAAGCACTGATGGTTTGAGATTAACAGTTGATATGACATTCAAACTGAAAAAAACTCATCAGTTTGAAGCACTTAGTATACACTTCTCTCTCTCACCAGCAACCAATGACCTTGCAATATGCTACTCACCTCCATAAAATTGTTATATTGTAAAAAACAAGCACTAAAATTGTTAATTAATTAAAAGAACAAAGGAGAAAAATCCTTAAAATTAACAACATGAACATGATGTTACTTCTATCTCAGCTGAAAAATATGCATCTCTCTGTTTTCAAACCAAGGGTTCACAAAGTTGCAATGACAGAGCTTAACAAAGAAGAGTCAGGCAGACCGGCTGGCAGGAGGTAAACCTTGTAATTTTCTACACTACAAGGTGATTGCCTTGGTGTGACACACAAATCAAACTGTAAGACTGATTTACACCTCGCAAGGCTTTGACAGTGAAGTTTGATAGACAAAAATGAACTTAATTTGAAATGAATTTCAAATTTAATCCCAACCAAATAAGTGGGTTTCAGATTTTCCACTTAGAATCATAGAATCTGTAAGGTTGGAAGGGACCTCTAGAGATCATATAGTCCAACCTCAGCATGGTAGACAGGGTTGCATCCAGGCAGGCCTGGAAGATCTCCAGAGAAGCAGACTCCACAACCTTTCTGGGCAATCTGTGCCAGTGCTCCCTCACTCTCACAGGGAAGAAATTCCCCCGCACCTTCAGGCAGAACTTCCTGTGGTTCAATTTCTGCCCATTGCCTCTTGTCCTGTCACATGGGACAAATGAAAAGAGTTTGTCCCTGTCTCCCTGACACCCTCCCTTCAGGTACTTCTACACATTGATAAGATTTCCTCCCCCGCCAGCCTTCTCTTCCCCAGGCTAAACAGCTCAGCTCTCACAGCTGCTCCTCAGAGGGCAGGTGCTCCAGCCCTCTGATCATCCTCATAGCCCTACGCTGGACTCTCTCCAGTAGCTCCATGTCTCTCTTGTCCTGGGGAGCCCAGAACTGGACACAGTACTCAAGATGAGGCCTCCCCAGGGCTGAGTCGAGGGGCAGGATCACCTCACTCGACCTGCTGGCAACACTTTTGCTAGTGCACTCCAGGGAAGCATTGGCCTTCTTGGACACAAGGACACATTGCTGGCTCATGGTCAACTTGTCATCCACCAGCACTCCCAGGTCCTTCTCTGCAGAGATGCTCTCCAGAAGGTCAGCCCCCAGCTTGTCCTGGTGCCTAGGGTTATTTCTCCCTAGGTGCAGGACTCTGCACTTGCCCTTGTTGAACCTCATGAGGTTCCTCTCTGCCCAGCTCTCCAGCCTCTCCAGGTCTCTCTGAATGGCAGCACAGCCCTCAGGTGCATCAGCCACTCCTCCCAGCTTGGGATCATCAGCAAACTTGCTGAGGAGGCACTCTACCCCTTCATCCAGGTCATTGATGGAGAAGTTGAACAGGATGGGACCCAGCACTGAGTCCTGGGGGACGCCACTAGCCACAAGCCTCAACTAGACTCCACGCCATTGATCACAACCCTCTGAGCTCTGCCTTTCAGCCAACTCTCAATCCATCTCATTGTCCACTCGTCTAATACACACTTCCTGAGCTTATCTAGGAGGATGTGATGGCAGACAGTGTCAAAAGCCTTGCTGAAGTCAAGGTACACAACGTCCACTGCTCTCCCCTCATCTACCCAGCCAGTCACTCCATCACAGAAGGCTATCAGATTGGTTAAACAGGACTTCCCCCTGGTGAATCCATGCTGGCTACTCCTGATCACCTTCTTTTCCTCCATATGTCTGGAGATGACATCCAGAAGGAGCTGTTCCATCACCTTTCCCGTGACAGAGGTGAGGCTGACTGGCCCAGAGTTGCCTGAGTCCTCCTTCTTGAAGACTGGAGTGACATTGGTTTTCCTCCAGTCCTCAGGCACCTCTCCAGTTCTCCAGGATCTTCCAAAGATGATGGAGAGCGACTTAGCAATAACATCCGCCAGCTCTCTCAGTACCCGTGGGTGCATCCCAACTGGGCCCATGGATTGGTGGATGTCTAGCCTGCCCAGAAGGTCTCTAATCCTCTCCTCCTCAACCAAAGGAAAGTCTTCCCTTCTCCGGACCTTCTCCCTCACGTCCAGGCTACAGGATTCTTGGGGGCTGCCCTTAGCAGTGAAGATGGACGCAAAGAAGGCATTCAGTAATTCTGCCTTCTCTGTATTCCTCGTCACCTGGGCCCCCGCCCCATTCAGCAGCAGGCCCACATTTTTGCTAGTCCTCCTCTTGCTGCTGATGTATTTGAAGAAGCCCTTCCTGTTGTCCTTGACATCCCTTGCCAAACTCAATTCCAACATGGCCTTAGCCTTCCTCGCTGCATCTCTACATACTCTGGCTGCATTCCTATAATTCTCCCAAGAAAATATATGACTTCATGACTTCATCGTGTCTGCCACAAGACATGGCCTACAACTTGATTTTTTCTCTCCCTTTTTTTGTAAACAACCAATATTAACAAGCAAAACAGAGCCAAAACTATGAATCACAACTTCTTTGAACAGTAAAGACGAGAAGCCAAGTGACAATTTAAGTGATCGTAAAATAAAGAAACGTTAAAGAAACTGCTTCTTTTAAAAAAGTAACAGAAAGGCAATTTTTAAAGCTGGCCACATCCATTCCGGTTTTAACCTCACTGCCCAAATCATTTCAGTTTCCCTTAGCGGTGTATTCCTGCCTCAGACCCGCACGGGAGTTTTACGCGGCCTAGGAGACAACAGCAGCGCCCTGCTCCTCCGAGCGACCCGGCGGGAGCCGCGCTCCCGCGGGCCGCTCCGCCGCGCTCGTTAACGGCCACCCGCGCGCCCCACAGCGCCGCCGACCCCTGCGCGCGCAGGCCGCGCCGCGCCGCGCCGCGCCCTGACGCACCTGACGGCGGCGCGCGGCCTCCCTCGCTCCCTCCCCTTCTTCTTCTTCTTCTTCTTCCTCCTCCTGCACTTCCTCCTTCTTGCCCGCCCCCGGGGACGTTCGTTCCCCGCCCGAAAGCTCGCGAGACTGTCGGAAAATGAACCCCGCCCTGTGCGCTGCAGGCGCTGCCCCACCGCGGGGGTGGCGGGAAGCGCTCCCGAGGCGGCCCGGTAGCGGCGGGCGCTGGCAGCGCCGGGAGCCGCCCCTGCGCCCCTCTGCCGTGACGCTGCAGCTCGCGCGGCCCTGCTGGCCGGGGGAGGGGGACAACGGGTAACCGCGACGGCCGTTAGGACGCGCCGGGCGCTGCCTCGGCGGGCGCGGCGGCTGGTCGCGGAGTGGGTTGCGGGCGGCCCCGTTCCGCTGTTCGGCCTGGCCGCGGAGGGGCGTTTCTCACGGCACCTAGCGCTGCCAAGGGGTTTGTGGCTGGAAGAGCGACCTCGGGACGGAAATAGTCGTGGTAGCTTATGAGCCTCTTTGGCCTGCGTGACCTCTGTGCTTGGTGCGTGGGAGGGGGCTGGCACTGCTTCGGGATACGCGGAGGTGCAGCTATTTTTGTGAGGAAAACCTGCTGGATAGCTTCGGGTTGTTTTAAAGTGGGTGTGCAGCTGTGACATTAGGCATCTTTCCTGGAATGAACTGCTTTCTGTAGTTGTCTTTGTCCAGAGATCAAGAAGGATTTCAAGGTAGCTAGCTTAGCTAGGGACACCTAGCTTGCAGACACTGAAAGTAGGCCAGATCAATCCCAGCTGTGACACTCAGTGGTAGATGCCCCTGTTGGATGTCTAGCAATGAAGATAAATTGCAACAGCTCACTGTGCAGAATCACTTTTCAACCATTGCTGATCTGAGCTAAGTCAGAGCCAGTAATACAGAGTTGAAAAGTCCCTGCGAGACGTGATCCTTCTAGTGTACTTTTGGCTTTCCAGTTCAGTTCTAAAGTACTAAAATGTCAATATAAGATAAGGAGCTATGTCATTTCAGGGATGCCTTAGGGGAACCGGGGTTGTGTTTATTGCAATGAACTGAAAATGGGTCCAGTAAAATACAATAATAGTTTATGAAAGCTATACTTGTAAAGCTGCTATCTTTGACCTCTGTCTTTCTGGAATTTGGTTTTCAGTTCGCAAAATGGGGTTAATGGATTTTAGTTTCTAGCATGCAAAGTGGAATTGATTAATTTTGGCAATTTTTTAAAAAATGGCTTAATGGATAGAAATCTTAGTTTTATTGTTACTTACAGAAAAATGCAATAAAACACAATTAAAACACATGTAGTGTCTTGTTATTTTCTGAAAGTTATAAATACATGCATTTTCGTTATAAAATACTCTGTGTCCTCAAAGGAGCTGCTTTTTTAACAATTTAGACCTAAAACATTTGAAGTGCTGGGGTACACTTGAAATTACACACAGTTTAAGGTGAACAAGTATCTTGAAACAAGGCAAATGCCTGTTGGAGGGGAATGCTGAAAACAAGTTGAGAAACTTGTATCCAGTTTAATTTGGCCCTTTTTTCAACTGTTACATTTCCTATTCTTTCATTAAAGTACTTGCTTAATAAATAATGATAAAGTATTAATCTGTGCTTCAAATTAATGTTTCAGATAGTGTGTGATTAAAGAATATCCACCTTCAGAGATTTGAACATTTGCAGGGTCTTTGACTTTTAACTTACTGCTTATCAAACATGCCTGTGAGAAATGGAATATGTAAATAAAAATTATGCATGTTTTTTCAGTAATTAATTTACCCCTAACATCTTACAACTATTCATTGATTTGTAATGGTGGTATCCTAAGGTAGAAAGTATGTGAATAAAAATTTGTAGGATAATTTCTACATGGAATCATGCAAAACATGTTTCATTGTATAGAGACTACAAAGCCTATTGTAGCATAAGCTGGAACTGCACCTGCTATCCTATTATGAATCAGAATTTTGAAGCCATAAATGCAATATTTAAAAAGTAAATCACAAGAAAATTCATTTTTATATGTATATGTGTATGCTATCAGTAATTTGATTAGAAATGAGAACAACAAATGTACTTCTGCAAGTTTTAGCACTGGAAGACACTGATGTACGTATTTCTTATCAGTGTGAGGAAAAATATTAAATGACTCACTAGAAAGATAAGAATATGTATGTTTACAAAATACGGAAATGTTATAGGCATCTTTTTTATTTAATATGACTTTGAAATTGCTTATTTTGAGTCTTTACCAGTTGCCTTGGATTTTTTTTTCTATAGGATAGCTAGTGCTAAATCTAGCTCACAAGTTAAAATCTTATTTTTAAGGAAGGGCATAATCCTAAGGTATGCCTCTCGTTAGAGCAATGCAGGAATATCTGCGAGTTCAGGCCCAATTTTCACAGGAACATAAAGAGTGGCTCTCTGACACTTTCTCACAAATGGTAATCTGTGAAAACTAGACACAAGAGAAGAAAGTGGATCTGAGTATACCATCCACTAACAGACTCCTTTTTTCTCTTCTCTCCACCCTTTTCATGGGGCTGTTACTACTGTCTTTTTATCCCATTCGTATGTTAATTTAAATGATTACCATGATTAGCAATAGAAGTTGTCACTTCAGCTGATTCAATAAAATATTTTGTTTCTCTCCTGGCTTAGGAAGGAAAATTTTAAATGGCAAGCGTTTCAGAAACAAAGGAACTTCTTATTTTACTATGTAATCATAGATAAGCGCTGATTTCCTTGAAGTCATTGTTTGCCACAGTCTTTTCTTAACTTTTATTAAACCTGCTTGTGATATACATGTAGTTAGAAAATAAGCTCATCCCCAAACAAAAATTGCTGTATTGCATTGCCTGCATGCAGGGCTGCCTATATATCTCTGCAAAATTAGAAAGTTCTGCATCCAGCTTTCTTACAGAAGTGAGGAAAGCAGTCTGACTCACCACTGGAAGTAAATTTCAGTTTATCATGAAACAGAAGAACAGTTTTCATGGAACTGATGGAAATTTAACTAAAATGATTGTGTATAAAGTTCTATTTTCTTTGAATTTTCTGTATATTCATAAATAGTCCTCTAATACTTTACAAAAGGAGAGGAAATTTTGTTGGTTGAGGATTTATTCACACTGAGATTCACTGCAGATATTTTGTGGGAGCAGAAAGAGGAAGCAGCAGCAACAGCAACAACTAATTGGCTTGCAGCGCAAATGGAGCTGCAAGGAAAAGGAGTTGCAAAACATGGAAACCTGGTATTATCTTCTGGCTACTGAAGTGCACACAGTAGCCAGACCTCTCACTATCCCAGTTTCTATCATCCTGCACTGGTCTCCCCATGCTTACAGAATGAGCTTGTAGACGAGAAAGCCAGATAAGCCTTAACTGTGGAAAAGACTCTTGCTTTAATTGTAGATCAAGGATTCCTGTTCTGATGTGTAGTATGCACTGATATTGTAAAGACCACACTTCTGTCTAAATTGATAATTTAGTTGACAGCTTTGGCAGGTAGAAAAATGTCAAGAGGAACCTTTAAATCCTTCCAGATACCTGTTAAAGTGTAGAAGTAACCTCTTGTTCCTTCTGCACTGTGTCTGGTCTATTCATGCACTGGAAAATTAGTAATGTAGATTAAGGTTTCTGTTTTGATGATAACAAAACGTAATTAGGGCTAGATCCAAGTATAGGCAAAGTAAGTAATTGTTAAGGACAGAATACTGTTACAGAGGGGGAGTCTGTCTGTCTCTGCAGCTGCACTCGTCTCTTTAGCAGCAAGTGCAAATAAGCCTAATTCTTCAACACCATATCTCTTGCCCATCTCTTATCTTTTCCTAAAGATCAGGGTAGATCAGACCCTTATCCTTAAAATTTCAAAGCTTTTACCTGCTGTGTGCTAATATTTAGATAAATTTGTCCATATTCAGCATTTTATAGCATGACAAACCTTTTAGTCTTTGTTCATTTATAGTCATAGTTGCCAATTTCTTAAGAATAAAATGCACCCCTCCTTTTTCCCCCCAAAAACAACACTGACATAGATTATGTAACAATTTAAATAGTTTTGCAATATGGTGTTTATCAGAACAGGTATTTTGGAGCACGGGAATAGTTAAGGTACAACTTAATTGGAGCTATCTAAAATCAGTTGCTTGAACAGGCTAAGTTACAAAAGCAAAAGGAGCTTTTGGTAATATGACTCTTATCTTTGTTACAGTTTTGGTCAGGATGATTAAGTTGGTTAGTGATGTGATTACTGTGATGGGCTACTGCCAGAAAGACTGAATTCTTACTTCACAGATTGATCTTTATATAGAAAATGAGAAGGCATATAAGGAAAAACAATTAAGAGTAAAACTTAGCTTGAAAGCCTTCTCTTGCTGACAGAAATGTGATGCATATTATTCAGAAGTGTACATATTTTAAAAATATGTCTGCTACAGAATGTCTCCTTCTTATAAGCTCTCTATTTTCATGGACAGGATATAAGATCCTGATCTTGGATGGATGTCATTAAAGGATTTAGTGCAGCATTTTGCAACATTAATTCAAATTGGCTTGGATCCAAACATGGATTAAAAACTAACTAAAATTCAAAATGACTTATTGCAATGTACCAGGATTTGCAGAAATATCTAGCGGTGTATCACAGGGAAAGGATAAGCTTTTCTTTTGTGGGTAAGCCAGGGAACAGAGAAAGTTACTGTTGAATAGCTGGCATTCAAGCCCATGGGTTTGTATGGTAGCTACCTATCCTAAGTCTTAGCCACCTAGACCTTACATCCCATGTCACATCCTGAAAAAGAATGTAACTCCCTCTCTCTCTAACCCTGTGCTGCAAAGATCCAAGGCCGATTTCTGATACTGCACAGCTACGTAACTTTGTCTCATACTTTTGAGAAAATATAGCTAAGTTTTGAAGAAAAATATCAGAAAGTTTGCAGGGTGAGATAGGAAAGGTTTCATACCATGTGAGATAAGAAAGGTAAAACTGCAGACAGAGGTAAGACAAGGGAAAACACCAACATGGAGAAGTATAAAATTAAATTAAATAAAATAAATAAATAAATAAGAGTGTCAGAAGATGGCAATTCAACACTGAGGCTCTGTTCCAGGAGCTGACCCTTCTTCTCCTGACCACCTGTCTGGCTAGCAAAGAATCTTTGGGTGCCTTATAAGGAGCAGTGAGCATATTAAAGCTTAGCCTAGTAGCTTGTTAAACAGTAGCTATCATATGTATGATAGACCATGAATATTTGCTTTATACTTTTAGTTGTGTATATCCTGCTTGTAGAGTCTCTCTGCACAGGTAGTGTCCAAAAAAAGGGACACAAAGAGAGATGGGTTACAGGATATATAAGTTCACAGAAGGAACAAATTAGGAGTTGTCCCAAAGAACCTATCCTAAGTTACAATTAGGAAAGCCGGATCATAGTTTGCCAGATGTCTATTGAACAACTATTTTCCAGACACAGCCTTGTGGTCTGCCATGTCAGGAAAAAAAAATAGTGTGAGATAGTTTTGGTATTTGTTTGCTTTTAGCCAAGAAAATCATTCCAGGCAGAAGGCTAACATTCTTAACCTCTCTGAGCAAAGAGGTATCAGCCAGATTATCTATTTCTATGGTCTTTTCTGACTTTCTTAAGTAGCTCGCTGATTGAGCTAAAGCTTCTAAATATATGTATGGGCACTTTTCCCAATAATACTTCTGTAAAGCAAAATATTTTTTAAGCATTGTGCTAAAATACAATGATTTATTACTGACTAACACTTGTGCAGTATATTACTATAAAATGGTTACATTTGTTGAACCTTACCACTTCACTCCAAGCATGAATTAATTTGATTGAGTTTAGGCATATCCAGTGTAATGTACTTACTTTATATGACATAATTTACAGACTGAACAGCTTCTACTTGATTTAAACAGTAGTGGTATAGCTTGGTAAAATCTAGTTTATGATGATTAGGACTGAATTACATGTAATAGTTTTTTTTTTTTTTTTTCATAGTTGTATTTAATAAAGCTTGTCTTTTTCTTTGATTTTTGATTGTTCACCTGTCTTTCCTACCTCCAGTTTATCACTTGGATGCCACTTAAATTGACTTTCATCAAGCTGTATAGACAAGGTGTGCTTGACCCTTCACTGTTATTGCCATGCACTGTTTATCCGGAAGATTTATTTTTCATTAAAACTGAGCAAGACCACCTAACAATAAGACCGAGTTTTTTCCCCAGGTTAATTCACAGCCAAAGAGTCATTTTCAAAGATGACAGTTTTAAGTTACTTCTAAATATAAAGAGGAAGATAATTCCTCCTCAGTTTCTTTAAGGCCTCAACTATTGAGGTTGAATAGATGAGGATTATTTAAATCATGCATTTGATCTGATTTTTTTCCAGATATCCTACATTGTCAGCCTTTTAGCAACTTTATAGTCTCTGTCGTAGCAGTCTCTGAAAGTTTGGTTCATGCTCATATATTATCATCTAGTTAAAAAGCTATTTTCAATACTCATTGTCATAGTAACACTGATAATTGGAAGTAAGATAGAGTTAGCTTGTCTGTTGTGGTATATAACTGATGAATTCAGGCTGGAAAAATATGTCTTCCCTGGCAGTCATCCTGTAAAGCTAATCTTTGTTTTCTTTGTCACACACAGCAAGTGTACCAAAACATTTTGTTCAAAGGGAATGATAGTGAATAGAGCCATTTTCTGTTTTCTGTCCAAAGCCAAAAATTGCAGGTCAAGATTTGCTTTATTTTATTAAAAATAAATGTTGTAAATTTTGAAACAAAGCATTGTTCTGAAAAGAGAACTGGAATTTTTCATTTTGAAAAGATCTGTCCTATTCATTCTGGCTGAATAATTCAAAAATTATTCATTTGTTTAGAGAAAACTGAACTATGATATGCATTGGCAATAAGCTAAATCAATTCACATCATATCTTAAGATGAAATGACTCACTCTCTGAATGGTCTCTCTTCTTTAGATATCTGGGTTGGTTGAATTAGAAGCCTAACAGTTAGATGCCCAGAGCAATTCATATGAATCCTACATTTATGGACTTGTGTATTACTGGAATACTGGGAATACTGTAACAAATTTACAAGAGAGGTGGAGAGCCTAAAACTTGCAACTTTTTTAAGTGGTCTCTTTAGGAGCTGGTGGTGGTCTCAACAGAAAATTGTTTAACAGACTTGTGTAACACAATGGAGATTGAAGAGAACAATAGCATGCAAAACAAGACCACTGCAGGATATTTGTTATCAAGATAATGCTAGATGAAGAGAGTTGTTATATATTGCAAAAACAAAAATCCTTTCCTTCCTCCTCCTTTCCCTCCTTCCCCCCAAAAGATCATTGCTTTCTGAAGGACCTAATACCTTCCTCTTTAAGGGCCTGACTTGCCACATGCCTGGGGCAGGGGGAATACAGCCAGGGAAATCCCCACTTAGGGCTAGTGCAAGGGCTCACTGCACCTCTCATTGGGACGTCCAGGGCATCATATTCCATCCTAGTGTGTGCCATGCCTCTCTGTTTAATGCAAGAATGAAATGAGACTCAAAGCTTTTACCAAGGGGTTATAAAGTTCTCATAGGGTGGAACCCACTACCTCCCAGCTAAGAGCTGTTCCTGGCTACCTTATTAAAAATGTCACTACAAACATTTCCTTCAGATAAGATCTGCTAACATATTAGGAGTTCTTTAGCTATTAATCTGAAAAATGACACAATTTTCAAGACCCATCTGCATCAAGTCATAAATTTAATGAGTACAAAACAGTCTGCAAGTCCATTTCATATTGTGTGTGCGTGAACACATACATGTACATATGTATATGATGCTTACGCTATGCTGACTCATTCCAAAATCATGTGACAAATCAAAGAACCTTTTGATTGTAAAAGCAGTTGCCTTTCCACTTTATTCTCTTAATTTAAAACATTTTTAGATTTCTTATTTCCATTATCGGAATAATTTGCATGAAAAAATAATGCAGAAATGGATGACAATCGTCTCAGACTTGCACAGCTGTCTGTTTTTTAATTTTGCTTTTAAACAATTTCTTAAAGCAAATTGTATCTATCAGTTAGAGAAAGTGATTCTTTGTGTGGATTTTCCACTGCAAATCATAACAAAGTACCTTGATCCAGCTTTTAGGAGTTTCTGAGGTTACAATCTAAACAGTAGATGGTGCTGCTGTTTGCCTAGTCTGACTTCACAGATCAGCATGGCACAAATACATTTATCTTTTTTGAGTTTCCAGTCCAATAGCACTAATAGTTTGGCCAAGGAGTCCACCAGAAATCAGCAGAAATGCAAATCTTTTCTAAATAAAACGTTCATTATTGTTAGAGGATTATTTTGGGGTGGGGGGGGGGAACCCCCAAGAAATGATTATAAATCTACAAAAGCAAAGCAGGTATTTGTTATATGTTACAAATTGTCTTTAAAAAATTCCTGGCACTCTTATGATACGTTGAACAAAACATAGTAATATATTTTTTTAAATTAACAGAAGTCATAATAGTGTCTTTTTTTTTTTTTTTTTTTTTTTCTGTAGCTGAAAGTAAAGACGTAAGTGACAATGAAGATTTTTGTCAGGAAGTCTGGAAGTGATCTTGGTATCTATCCCCAGTGGTTTCTAATCTCCCAAGAATGAAGGGTTTTTTTTTCATATATCCCAAAATATAAAAGTAACCCAAAGGTATGCACATAGTTTGATATTAGAAGTTCCATCTTTATTAAATGCTTATCTAAAAAAACTAAGTTTTTTTCATGTAACTAGACTTTTTTGTATTTCCTCTTTTTATTTCTTGGTATGTTGGGTGGGATTCATCCGAGCAAAGCACATAGGCTACATTCTAGGCAGAGATATTTGAGTTAGACATTCTAAGCTGCCTTAATGGTCAGTGAAGTCCCTTTTCAGATTCACAGCTGACTTACCCATATTCTTCTCTTTACCTCTTCCTCTGAAAACCCTTCTGTAGATGTTCTGTTGTTTATTTTATTAAATACGAATAAATGAGTCCCAATGTAAGCATGAGAAGAGCTGTATTTGTAAATGACAACTCATTATAATTTCTTTTGCTGTGTAGATTTCTTCCGTTCCTCTACAGGAATTCCAACTCAACATCCAAGTGCCTAGGTAACTGCTTTGCATGCTGCACAATCCCTAATATTTAAACTCTACTAGATTAATAAGTCATTAAATTTTTGCTAGTGATTTTCTCTGAAATTACCTTTTATTCCTTGTTCTGTATGCCCCTCTGCAAAAAGAATTTTTATGTGGATTTGTGTAATTACAATAAGATTTTAAAGTCTTTGTACTTTTGATAACTTCCCTGAGTTGTATAATATGCAGATCAGTAATTGGATATGTAGTTACCATAATTTGTCTTTTTCTTTGCTTTTCCATCTTGCCATCTGCTCTCCTTTTATGCTTTATGTCACCTTCTCATTGTTTATCTCATCTTCCTTATTTTTCACACATTAAACCAAGTGAAAGCATGTACAGCTGAAGACTTAATGAGCATCCTTGCATCCTCTCCATTTATAAGTCCTTCCCACATATTTAGTACATTTTGCATGTGAAATTTCTAAAAATAATGTTGCCTGGTAGAAACTTGCTTGTAACAGCATTTGTTTCTCTGTGCCTAATTAAGCAAATTGGCACTCTATATTTTGGTAAAAGGCTTTCTATCAATTTCATAGTCTATGTTAAGCATTTGTCAATGTAGGCGCAGTTAGGAAAATTAGTTAATGGTGGAATATGACTAATGAAGTGGATTAGTTAAAGCTCATTAATTCTTTGTAGCTACTGATTCAGAATTAAAGTGGTCATAATTGAGTTTGTAGACATAAACAGTGTTTGGAGGTTAAAATGGAACCCTCAGAATACCACAAAGAGTTTTCATTTTTGTATTTCTTTGAATGGAAAGGTAAAAAGAACAGTTAAGACTTTGATTCCTGTACTTGGACAGGAATATTGATCTTTGTAAAAATATATATAGAGAGAGAGAGAGAGAAGACAGAGAGAAAAAAAAAAGCACACTTTGTGAATAAGGACATAAATAATCACTTCATCTATTTGGGGCTACTTTTGATCACCATATGACCTATTTGCCTCCCCTCTTTGTAAAAACATAGCGCTCTCTTTCAATTCAGGCAGTATATAACAGATCGTCATGGTCTCAAAGTGCTCACTGGTGATCTTTAGACACCAGAGAGACTTGTTCTATCCTTCACCAGGTAACATACCTCAGAAGAACATGATTTCTGTGCATTATGTATACATATAATTGCATCATCACTAACGTTTAACTTCAATGACTCCTTGAGACATACTCAACTGAGAGGCCAAAATTAGTTTGCTCATTTACCCTCACAAAACATCCTTCTCTTTATCTAAAAGTAAATATTTTGCAAGGAATTGTGGCAAGTTCAGCGCAAAGCAAGAGAAAACTGCAGGGCAGTAGGAAAAGGCTTGGTAAGACTGAATGGGAGATTGTGCACTCGGAAGATAACAGAAGACAAAATGATCTTGATTTCTGTTCATATTTCATCTGATTTGCCACGTTTGATATTGGATTATTCCTTTAAATATTGCATCTGTCTCTTTTGAGTTGTAAATTAGTTCTAGTGACCTGCAACGTAAGAATAGTAGTACATTCAGGCTAAAGTAAAAGGCTTCTATACTATTTCCAAAGAAATATACTCAAAAGGATGAAGGAGGTTTAGATGTGCTATTGATTTCTAACCAGTTTATTTAGGCTGGCATCATAGCAATTTAAAAGTTTTAATTGAAGAAGAGGGATAGTATAGTGGTTATCATATCTGCTTTACATGCTGAAGGTCCTGAGTTCAAGCCCCAGTGGAACCAGCACCAGGAAATCTTTAGGAGGTTGGACTAGATGACCTCCAGATGTCTCTTCCAACCTTACTAATTCTGTGAATAATAGTTAGGTATTGGTCTCACTGAATAAAAATTCACAATGTTGTCACAATCTGGCATGGAATTCATGTCTCATATGCCATCTAAATCTCATTCAGTTATGCTATCAGATTTATCTCCAAAAAATGGACATTCTGGTTATGGGATCTAGCTATCCTAGATATCTTTTTTCTTTTTTTAAATTCTTCATACATCTGCTAACCAAGTGTCTTAATTATGTATACAAGCTCTCTATACCCTGTAGTATAAAAATGGAATGTGAATTTCAAATCTCTTTGAAATACAGAAGGAGAATCTCCCTTTTTACCTATGCAATGAAAATCTTAGGCAATGCTAAAAATCCCTGACACTAAATCACTTTGATTAAAGTGATACTATATCTGTCAGTGAATGATTAGATCTGTACTCCATAATTTGTTGTTTGTTTAAAGAGATTTTGAGTATAGCCTTTAAGTTCTGAAGAAAAAACAATGTTCATAACGTATACCTTTGACCATTAAAATTATGAAATGACAGTTTATTCCTAAACTGCAATTAAATGATATTTGGACAATACAACAATTAGGACAGAAAGAAAAGAAAAAAAATTAACATATTTTCAAATACTTTCTTGGAATAGTATAGCTTATCGGGAAGTAATTATGGAAAATGTAGGTGCTAAAAAATGTTCAGGGTCAGAGACGCTGGTGGGTTTTTCACAAAAGATGTGTGAACATTACAAAGTCCAAGCACAGGGATTGTCAAATAAACAATTAGCATTGTTTATTCTGCAATTGCTCATGCTCATGTTTAAGGTATCCTTTATGATAAGGTGTATTTTGTGATAACAAAAGGTAAATAGGAATGTGTACTGTATCTTGCTATGTCTTATTCTGCTCTCCTGTGGAATCATAAGAAGTCAACATCATTCCCAGTTTAATACCATTGGTATTAATTTGTACATTGGCACAAAATAGTATGGAAAAAATATGTATCTATATATAAAAATATGTGTCTTGAGGGTTTTTTTGTTTTGTTAAACTACTTTACAAGCTAAAATCATCTCCAACTCTATAAAATGAACAAAAGACATTATTGTAAAAATACCTTGCAGCAATACTTAAAAGCTATTAAGCATTTGCTAATTAAAACTCTTTCTAAATTACTGTATTGTATCAAAGTCAGATCTAATCTCTACTCTCATCTAAGATAGAAGTTGAATGAAACTAGAAATATGATTTATTTGCAGGAGCTTTCCTTTTCTTAGGATTCTACCACCAGTCTGATAGAAACACTGCACTTTAACAGTAAATGTGGGCTTGAATGACTTGGAGATATTGTAGGAGATGCTTATGTATAAATGTAATACATTAATGCAACAAACAGTTAGAAAAGGAGACAAAATAGATGTAATTTTTCAGTCCTTCAAAACAACCTACATGAAGTTCACATGCTGAATATTTTGTGTATGACTTCCTTTTTCCAGTTATGACTACAAAATAATGGTACCAGTTAGCAGAGTCAAGGAAATTTAGTGAGGAACTGAAGCCTGACAGGAAGATTTGTGAAATATCAACAGTTTAGTAAACACTGCTATCAGATCACTTGAAAAACTGGAAAATCAAACCTGCCAGTTTCTATCTTTGAGAAGTCTGACTGCTACAGCAACCTTTTCTGACAGATCCACTGAGTCTTTCTGAGAGGTAAAGGTGAACAGAGTGAGATTATTCTGATAATATTATCTATTAAGAGATCAAGATTTTAACCTGATACAGCAGGCTTTTTAATTATGAAACGCTATCCAACAATACTATATTCCGCTAATTTAAGTTATCCTGAAACAATAAGAGATGAGTTTTCAAGCGTGTGCACTGTCAGAGAAATCATTAGGACAAGTAGAAATTTTACTGCTGTGGAATATAGGGAGGTTGAGGCTATAACAGTTTAAATAAGACCTTTGTGAAAAGGATTAAGACACACTCTTCTTACCTCCATTAACTTATGTTTTCAGTTCTGGGGTTTTATAAATATTTCTAAGATGTGAATACTGGAAATAAAAATTCCTATTTAGTCACATTACTTCCCATTTCCCTAACATTTTTCTTCTTTACTCACAAATTAAATTCTATTGGTGTTTAAGTAGCTTAGCTCTCGTAGAAACTGTGGAAATATACCCATATAGCTAAATAACGAATGTTCTTAGCTGAGGCAGAGCTCATCTGAGCTGAAATCTGTTCCAGATGAGGCTGAGCAGGATTTGGAATTAAGAGCATTGTCTAAGCATGAAGTCACGGGCTGTTTTGGGAGAGGCCTAGTTTTCTACCACAAATGCCATCCTGGACCTGAGATTTTTTTTCTAAATAAGTATTCTGATGAATGGCAATTTTTGCTGCTATAGGTAACTTGATTTATTAAAAAAAAAAAAACAAACAAAAAAAAGTTGAAAAATTCCTACCTGCTTGTACGGCAGTCCTGTCTGATTCCATTCTCCTACTGTTTGTCCTCAGGAGCCTTTGCACAAGCCTCTCAGTTTCATAAAAAACTTATAATGTCTTCCATTGTAAAGGAAGGAAAGGGTCAAGTTTCTCTAAATGTAGGCTAGATGCAGCAGCAAACAGTAAAAAGAGCCATCAAGGATTCCTTGACTCCAGTTCTCAGAAATCGGGTTCTCAGAAAGCCCGTGAGCAATGAGTCCTCACTTCTCAGCCCAAACTCTTCTCGTACTGTGAGATAGGGCTTGTCACTTCTGGGAAGCCTTTGGGAGAAAATACATTTTTGGAATAACAGAATAATTTCACAGTGCAGGGATTCATAAAGCCTTGCAGGTGAAATTCATACTAAAAATATTTCTGTCCTTACAAACCACACTTAAAAACATCACAGTACTTTCAGTATAATTTGGTATTTTGTAACAACTTTTAAATGCTGGAAATGGTGCATGACTACTTTTGGCATCAATTTATTACAAGTGTGTGGTATCTGAATATGGTTTAATATTGTGGTATTTTGCTCCAAGTTACTGGTGCTCACTCACTTTTTTAATATGTTTTCATATTTGATACAAATATAATTCCCAAGCAATTGCTTTTATTAAATTTTTGTTACAAGTTTTCCAACTTTGGAAACCACAAATGGAATACACTGGTATAATAATAACCTTCCAGAACTGATCTTTTTTTTCAGAACTGTATTTCAAGGTACTTTTTATTGGTTTTTCATCATGAGAAAAAAACTTCCTAAATATTCAGTAAATTCATTAATTGGTAAAAATTGCCTTTTAAGTACTTTCATTTGCAATCTATTAATTACAGTGAATACATTTTTTTCTGAATATTTGTTGAACTTGAACAATGCTGAATCAAAAGTGCAGATAGGTTTCTGGAATCATCATTAGAGAAATGGATGGCAATTACTTTTTGAATGAAATAACAGAGAACTGTAGAAAGCATATCATGAATTCAGATAGTAAAATCAACATGAAACCAACTCTTTAAGTAGAAATATGTCATTTCAACCATTTTTTTTGTCCTTACTGGACAGCATTTCTCTTTCCTGGAAGTATTAGTATCAAAACAAAAATTCATCTTCTGTCCCTATTGTGTTGTGAGCAAATAACCCCTACTAGTTTTAAAATACCTGAAAATCTTCGTGATTGTGATCCTCATGAGAAAACCCAGTTACAGGTAAAGGGGCTTACAGAATGCTCATTAAAAGTAATGATGAACATGTTGTGCATGGGGGCTACAGG
Organism: Rhea pennata; assembly: GCF_028389875.1. Lineage (NCBI taxonomy): Eukaryota > Metazoa > Chordata > Aves > Rheiformes > Rheidae > Rhea > Rhea pennata. The sequence continues at coordinate 139,771,747 of NC_084663.1, read as the reverse complement.
ATGTAAATGTAAGGATATATTTTTATATATTTTTAGAGGAAAGATGTAGGCAGCTTTTGTTTACTTGCCCTTTTCATGTAAGAAACAGGTGAAAAAGTAGCTCTTGAGTCTGCAAGGTGGGCTACTTCTGCTTCTCTCTGACTGGCTGCAGATTCCACAGGACCTGAGGAGGACGAAAGCTGTGCTTCCTCTTGATCAGTCAATACAGCTGGCAGGAGAAAATACATTTTAGGATATTTTAATGGGTGCTCAGCCTTCAAATATATACTGAAGGCTCTCTGAAGCATTCTGCTTCCTAGAGCAATATAAAACTCAGTTTATTTGATAAATAATTCAACTATGGCTTTGGAGTTGTACTATATGCAGTAAAATTCTATGCACTTTGGCATGAATTATGTATAAACATATAAAAAAATAGTTACATTAAATTTGTTTTAATGGTTTCAGAAGCAATAACTGAACTAAAAGAATACAGGGGCAAAAAAATAATTATTTATCCTTACAACTTCACTATGTCACAAGGCAAACCTGTCATCACAGGAAATGAAGACTACACTTGTACGGTTGTTACCTGGATGGGACCTTCATGCATGGAGGCTCTGGTGCTGCTCTGTTTAAATCAGTATGTGTACAGACTGAAGTTGTGATAGGCGGTAGAGCAAACACTAAAAGCTAATACATTTTTCAGTTGCTGTTTGTTGATAATTTCATAGATGTCTTGGTCCGTATTCCTCACACATTTACTTATTTGCCTTGCTTTTTAAATTCAGGAATCTTTAATTATCTGAGTCTGTGTTCAGATAATATGCATGCAACTAGGAGTTTTTGAAGTCCAAGCTGTCTGATTGTAAAACGCTGTAAATCCACAGCATGGCTATGTAAACTTTGTGCTACAAGAGCTTAACTTCAATTGGCAAAAATCTATGACATTCTTGAAACTATTTAGAGCACAAATTATCTCCTTTTTACTTTCTTTTTCCTTATTACTTTCTTTTTACTAAAAGTAATTTTAGTACTTTTTACTTTTGGCATTCTTACTACAAAGTATTTTCCATATCATCCTGTAGAGTCTGATTTATTGTATTTCAAACGAGGATTGACAGATTATATTTTGACAGTTTCTGGATACTTATGCTTTCAAATCAGCTGAATCCGGGAGGAAATCATTCTTACTTTGTAATTAGGAGTCATGCAAGATGATATAATTGTGTACTTGTACAGGTGCTTGGCTCAAACTCTGAGGTGTAAATATTCTTAAACTGGAAAAAAAGTCTATAATCTTTGGCTGTTTTCAGAGAATTTCAAACTGTGCAGTAATATTCTTGGGATAAATGTATGCGATTGTGGGTTTACATATCTCCAGTAATATTTATCTTTTCTGAACAACTGATATCTGCCTGTCTGATTTCTTTGATTTAGAATTAAGTCTTTAATGATGCTGTAATTTTTTAAGACAAAATCAAACTTCAAAGCAGAACAGAACTGGAATTCAGTGACTAACACTTAATCTGTATCTATCTGAAAAATATACCCTTAATAATTAGGCCGACAAACAGCAGAAATAACAAAAGTTAGACTTCACCTTTTTATCAGAAATTGATCCGTGTATATACGACACACTTATAAGACTGTAGTAACTTGAATCTTCTACTGTTGTAAGAAGAAAAGCCATTTTGGTTTAGAAATACGGCCTATAGGCCTATAGCCCTAAGGGGCTATTCTAGAAGTGTAGATCTGTGTAAAACCTTTATTGAAGTTCTAGTTTTGTCTACTTTCATAGTTTGAATAAAAATATATGATCAAATTTTAAATTAAGCTCAGAAAATGATATTATGACACTAGATGTATAATTTGTAAGAAATTAATTCAATGCAAAATTCCAGGGTGCTCTGATCATCCTAGAACCAGAGTCCTATTTATGCTGCCTAGACCTAATACTTTAATAAAGCCAGATTGACAATTTAAGTGGTTGATTAATTTTCTGCACTTTCATCCAGACATGCCTTTAGACTGATTTCTAACATATTTTTCATATTTGCTTCAGATGTATGAGAAGCAGAACAGCAAGTGCTACATTTTTTTCTGTTAGGTTTATTATGAATTCAGAAACATGAGTTTGTTTTCTCTATCAGCTGATGGGATAATGCAATCTTTGAGCTGTTTGTAAGCAAGAAATCAGCACATATGACTTTTTTGAATGAAATATTTTCTAATCTTTTTTTCTGAAAGGCATTAGAATTTTATAGAACTTGGTGCAGGATGCACCAAGTGTCCTTTGTTGCTGCCCATTCACCTTATTCTCTCATCTTTGAGCATTAAATATCATGTGAGTCAAATATATTTAGCAGAGTAGAAAGAGGTTAGCATAAGGTATGAATATAGGGCTAGCTTTTGGCTGTCTGTGAAGAGAAGATGGGCTATATTTTTTTATACCAGTAGAGAAACAGATCTAAAAGCAGACACACCATGAGTCAAGCGTCTGAGAGTAAAGTCACTAATTTTGTTTGCTTCAGTTCTTTCTGAAATGCAGCCGTCATCTTTTAACTGTTAGGAAAATTGGACACAACCAAATTCTACCAGAGTTTTATTCACAGCATCAAGAATCTTAAACAAGTGTTTATGATCCAAAAGTGATTATGATCTCAGGCTACAATTTACCTGAATATTATCAATGCTGCCCAGAGAAGCTATTTCATTTTCACCCACAAATACTTCAAAGCATTTAATTTCAAAGTCTTCCAGAATTAAGGCAACATATTAGTGCTGTGGTTAATGCTGTGTAGTGCTGAACTCAGATGTCGCCTTTGATCCATTTTTATTTATTGATTTAGAAAATTATTTGACTAGAGTAGATTTGTTATTCTTTTGCTTTCAGTCCTTCTTTTTTTTTTCAATAAATTGTTAGTTATTTGCCCTCAGTTTCTGAATACTTTCAGTAATATAGAGAACCTGAAGAGACTCATGGCTTTCTGGATCTATTTCCCTGCAACCTACAGCCAAAGATTAGAAATTTCCTTAAATCTAGCATAGATCTCCACTGCTGTTGAAAGGAGTAGCCCTCTTTCCCTTCTCCTTATTTCCTCAGTCACTCATTTCCAAGAGCTGTCTTATTCTGGCCCTTTCTTTTGGGCAGCTGCGGTGACAGCTGGGAACCATTCTGCCCCTCCCCCCCCCCAAAAAAAAAAAAAATCAGAAAGAACTGTTCCCTGTTTCAGTGACAGAGGCTCAAATGATGATAAACACATTATGATTCCTTTTGTAATTTTTAAATAAATATAAGTGCAGTATGTTTCAGTGAGTTAAGAGTTTTTAGTATATTTCCTTTATTATTAATTCTGTGAGCAAAAGTGTATGTTTGTCATTTCTTAGACAACTATTTTAACTGTTTTGTGTATGAATAATGATACATTGTCCTCTTAGTCTCAAGGAACTTTTACAAACCCAGTGTAATCTCTTCCATGCATCCATTGTTCATCCATTAATTCTGATTACTCAGGGATTTTTCTATCTTTTTCTTTTCTTTTAACACCGAAGGCTGTGTATATCTAATTGCATTTATACATTCTCTTCATTCATTCTTGTTATTTATTATGTAATTCCTGGATGTTCTTCTTGGAGGAGAAGCGAGGTATCTCCAGGTGACAATAGATAACATTACTCTTTGAATATCTGTCACATGATGGGTTGCATCATCCCAGCCTAGATTTCTCTCCCACTGATTACAGAAGGAGCCTTGAGCAATAATTTAGATTAGACACCTTCCTTTCAGACGCCTAGCACGATATTCATCTGAACAAAGTATCTAAAGAAGTTCAATAGGAAGAATCACACTTAGAGCATGAATCACAAACATTAAAGTAGGTTTTGCTTGCTAATCTGCTCTGTCTCTTCAGCACTGAACAGAAAGAATATTTGAGCAGCCTTTAGATTTCCTCTAAAATTAATGTACTTGTGGTTTTCTTTATTGTGGTTTTATGTTCTTGTGCAAGCGTGCATAAGATGAGACATGATTATTAAACCAAGTCTACAGTGTAATATGCCAGTACTTTCCAAATATTTGTCGAAACAAAAAAAGGTATTTTGATTTAATGTTCTGATTAAACATTTGCTTAGAAAATGATTCATTGCTTTAAATATGTTATTTTATTTAATCATGCTGCTTAGGATTTGAATGAAAAAATTGCTTTCTAAGTGATACACATTAATTAACGAGATGGATTTACCCACATCGAAAACTCGGTCCAAGTGAGCCATTTATTGACATTAAATTTGCGAGAACTGACTTAGTCATACCCTCCCCCTCAAAAAAAAAAAAAAAAAAAAGGGATGCCATTTGATCCCAAGATACAATAAAACCTCAGGTACTAGAAATGTGTAGGAAATGGTCATTTCTTTATACAGTACCTTAAGAAAGGACAGAGCAATGAGAAAACTATTGGGTTAGACTAAGCATTTGTGCAGGCTTTATAGTAATATTTAAAATATTTTGCCTACAGAAGAATGTTGATCTAATAATGTCCTCATTAACTTCTTAAGTTAAGGCCTTAAGTCTTTCAATTTTAATAAATAATGTTTTTTACTGACCACTTCTAGAAACTAAATATGGAATCAGAAATCTCAAGCAGTGTCTTCATAGTGGTAGATATCTGTTGATAAATAAACAACACCTCTCCATTAATGCTAAGAAGAAAAAGTGTCTGAAGTGCTAATTCAACAAGACATCTGAAAAGAAAGGAGGAAACATAGAAGTAAAAGAAAGGTGATTAGAAAAGCAGATGAAATGAGATATCCTAGAAGAATCTAGAATTTAGGGAAGTACTTGCATGTGGCAATTGCCCGTGTCCTAAGTCTTATACTCTCCTTTTGCTGAAGTATAAACCTGGATGAATCTGTAATTGTTGGCAGTGTTAAGACAAATCAAATTCTATATGGACTTCTTTTTTTTTTTTTTTTTTTTTTTGATTTTTCAAAGTAGAAATAAAGCATAATGCATATATTAAATAGTTCTGAACTGTAAGACATTGTCATATATATGTGCATGTATGTATGTGTGTTTACAGGTATCTATCTATATATCTCCATAGATATATTTCTTGACCATTGTTGCTGCACTACTGCCCCTCATTTCAAGAACTGAGAATATTAAATCAGAGCGTGCTAATGTTTGTTTATGAGATTCTATGGTCTTATTTTATAAGCCCACTATATTTCAGATTCATTTGCTTGGAAGCCTTGAATATATGTCTAATGGGTAAATGGCATTTGACCTACTTGATCAGTCACTACTAATTAACCAGCTACAATAGTTATTTATATAATTGAAAGAAAATGTTAGGATCAAAGCCTTAGAGCACTCTTCTCCTCCTCCAAAATGGTAATGGAATGCTGCTAAAGAGCAAGTCAATTTCAAATTAGCAGAAACTGTTTGTAAATATAAAACTACACTGGAGCCTTATTTTTTATTTCTATAATCTCTTAAATCCTCTTAAATTAATGTAGTAACTACATGGAAGCATTTCTTTTAGTAGGACAATTTATTGCATAAAAGCATCGATTTAGTTGTTTTTAGCTATCAAATTTCACATTTTTGGGGGCAGAGGGCCATGCCTACAGACTGAGATGGCATTGTCTCCTCTATTACATATACATACAATGGATACAGCTGAAGCTGTATCTGTCCATGCATGAAGACTGTGCGCGTCGTGCAAAAATGGAGAAAGATTCTCTTGGATACACTCCTCCTTACTTCAACCTCTGCCTTTTCTTGTTTAATTATGTTATAATTACTTCATGGAACTTCAACTTAGTGTGTTCCCAGAGCTTAATGCAGTAGGAAACATGTCACTTCAACTACTATAATCAAATATTACCTACAAACAACAATCATGATATCTCCTTGCTTTCTCTCATTTTTGACATGCTTCCTTCATAAAGCTGATAATCTGTGAACAAATCTCTGTTTACCTAGTTTTACCAATGCGATTAGGATAGATAAGTGAGCTCAGACCATATAATCACTGTAATGATGCCATGTTGGATGACATCAAGCCTCCACCTCAGTTTCAGAGGTTCACATCGTCTCCTCCATTTTTTGGATCACCCATTCTCTATCTGAATCTAACAGAGGGATATGAGCATCCTTCCTTATTTGACAAAGTAAGTCCTGAAATATAATGCTAATCACTTAGAGAGAGAGAGTGATCTAGATTCATGTTTAACATACATTGGTGATATCCTCCTGAGTGGGGTAGGTAGTTCACAAAACCTAGCATGCTGAGATACCTTATATACTTTTTCTCTTCTATCAATTAAAGAAAAATAAAAACAGATGTAGTTAATTTGAGACTGAGGACAGAAGTGTTGGTTTCAAACTTAACTAGAGTACCATCTCATTCCCCTCCAGTTTAAATCTTCTGAGAATATGGACTGGGACACAAATTTTCACTAGTCCCTATGAGGTCCTTTGTTCTGTCTTATGCATATTCTTGATCTAAGATAGAGCTTATATAACTCTCTTTTTCCTCTATCTTCTGTTTTTTATTTTATATGTCTGTTATGTGATTCAAACAATGTTTTGCAGTTAACAGATTTTTTAGAAATGCTGTATTACTCTGATAAAATGCCCCACTCCAAGAAATAATAATAATAAAAAAAAAATTATGGAGAAATAGAGTTTCTTTTATACCTGCAGGGGGCATTGCAGTACAAGAAAGGGAACAATGAAAGCTGGCAAGACTTTTCAACCAATTTGTCTGAAGAAAAATTGTATTTGCCTATCAGGTTTGGACTCTTTTTTTTTTCCCCACCCAAAAAGGCACTAGATTTATATCGAAGACATTAATGAACTTTTTCTCTATTGTTTTTGAAGGCCCATTAGGAAGAGGATTTAAATTCAGTACTTTTGCACTTACTGATATAGATGAGGGTGATTGGGATGATGCTGTTAAAATGTGATGTAAGAAACAAATTAAACAATTTCTGTAGTATTTCATAGAAAAAGAGTTTGTAAGTGACTTACTAATAACATTTCAAACATCTCTATTTTGATTATTCTAATTATTCTGTAGATATTGAGTCTCTATTACTATATCTTTTATAGCTATAACTATATATATAGTTATCTAGAGAGAGAGAGAGGAAATGAGAAATGGCATCTCAGCTGGCAAGCAGTTCTAGATAAAAATGTTAGGTAAGGCATTATTCTTATGCACATACATGAGAGTGCTGTTGGAAAACTTGTCACTGTTTCTAGAGTTCAATAAATACAGCTTTCATTACATATTGTTTATAGTAGGATTTTAGAGATATTATAACCTATAATGTGTGAAACCCAGTTGATGTAACTTTTCAATGATAAGGGATGGATTATTACAGATGTAAACATTGGGATTATAGAATGAAGCTCCTAAAATAGCTAAAATGTGTACATATGATTACGTATACAAGCTGAATACGGTGATCAAGTGGCCTGTTGGAGAGCTCATAGTTTCATTAACACTATGTGAACCATTCTGTTCACAGTATAGGAAATCTTCTTACGTATAGGAAATCTTACTCCTTAGAAGCTGACAAGAAATTTGCAACCGTCAACACAAAGGGAAAGCTAGACTAGAGAGCTGTCACTGGGAGGAAAAAGATCATTAGATGGACTCACTAACTACCCAAAATGAGGAGGCTATACATACTCCATCGGTGTAGTAATGTAGCTATAGTGCTAACTACATGATTGACTGTAGTTCTATGCAGTGTCAGCTTTCTTTACTCCCTTTCACTCCTAAAATGCCAACTGCTGTCTCTCCTCCCTTCTCAAATTAGCAGTCAAATAATAATGACATAAAAATGCTAGTTGTAATGTAATTTATTGTAGTAGGATGTTATTCTTTCAAAATGGAGTCAATCTTCCTTGCAAATTTGTTTGTATCCAATTATACTCAGGAAAAATGAAAGACCTATTTTGATGGGAGAATAATCACAGACTAGAGTCTTAACTGAAGAGAGATCATTTTTACTTCCAGGATTTAATTTTATCTGTAAATTCATTATAAACTATATTGATTTACTGGCTGCCTCTTTGCAATCTTAAAGCAAAGGTTTGACACCATATCTCTACTGTTCATCATTTTGTGATTATACCTTGATATATTGCAATAACCTTTATGTTCTTCTTGCATCCAATCCACATCTCTAGCTTTGTCAAAACTGAAAGAGTTTGCTTATGATATTTTTCCTTCATTAGTGTTTCATGCTTTTGGTAGTATTTTTTTATAGCACTGTAAATAGGAAAACATTGATTTGCTTTTACCCAATTTCTTCTTTCTTTGACACTATTGTAAGGAAAAAAAAAACAGTATTAGAGATGTGTTACTGTTAGGCATGGCCTAGCTTCAGATAACTCACATAAAGGAAAATATGTTATCTGCTCAAATACAGTGATGTTATCTATTTCAGATGTGCAGTTAAGGTACACAAATTTCTTAATGGGCTTAACTTCCACATTTTTAAAGCTAGTTGTGGAGTTCTTTTACACATTTCCTCACCAGTTTCTTCAGACAAGGCTGTACCTTGTACCATTACACAATGTGTAAGTGCCTCTCCACTTAGTCATCAGTATTCCATTAACAGCCTTCTGGACTGAAAGCAGATGTGTGTGTATGTATATATATAAAATATGTATATGTATGTATGTATGTTTATGCTTAACAGAGCAACTGGTAAGTCTCTCAGCTGCAAACATTATGATGATAAAAGTAGGTTTCTATGACTATTTTTGAGCTATGTACCATTTCCAAAATGTGAAAATAGAGGAAGGAGGGAGATTTTGATAGCATTCACTGAATGAAAGCTAGCCAAATAGTGAACAATATGAAACAGCTTGATTTCTAATTAGTTAAAGATTTGCTTCCTTCATCTGGACCTCACTTGTTATTGATGCAATAATGCTTATGCTTGGAGGGCACAGATACCGCTAAGTTTCTTTAGATGACAGAGGGAAGAGTCATCACCTCTTGACACATATTTGTTATAGTTTCCCTTTTGGTCTAGGAGATGTTAAAGGTCAGGCTTCTGGCATTCAGGTTGAATCCCAAGAATTCATACTTGAAGTTTTGGCTTAAAATACATTTTCTGTGTTTACTGCAATGTGAAGCCCTTTAGAAGTGGTGTGTGAATAGGATAATTATTTCTTTGTTCATGGGAACGTTAAGAGACCCCAAACTTATACCTTTATGGACAAGAGTGATGGAATAGAATATTACAAATACAAGTCTATTTATTGTCATGGAGTATTTCCATTTTGTATCACTTTGGAGGCCTTCAGCTCACTTCTTTGCCTTCCATTAGAGAAAGGCATGCCAAGGCAAATCTAGTACAATAAAGTGAAAATAGAAAATACACATCTTGTTGAAAATAAGGTGTTTACTTATAGTTGTAAGTTACAGACAAGATTCTTCAAAACTCAAATCCTTTAGGCTAGAATGACATCTATTTAAAAGATAGGCTGCAAATCAGAAAGGTATAAATAATTTAGTAATTTCTTTATTACAGAATGCTTAAGGAATCTGAAAGCTAATATTATAAAATCATAATGTCCTTGGTTAGCTATAAAATACTTAGTCATCTGATGCAGAGCCAAATGTGCATTTTTCACACTAGTCCTGGGTGGTAATTGCATTTGGCTAATGTATTTTTAGCACAAAGACAATTGTACATGGAATTCTCCAATAAGTAGTAGTTTGTCACTCCTTGATATAGTACAATCTGTACCTAGAATAGTAATATCAGAAGACAAAATTGGTTAAATTTTTGAACTCTTAAACTTTTAAACTCTTAAACTTAATTTTTTGATTTCTTAAGTTAGCTGGTCAATAACCAAAAAACTGTTAGTACTGTCAGTACTTTGCAGTAGGGGTCTTTAGTGGCAGGCCACAGAAAAATTTCTTGAATCCAGAACCTGTCCTTTATTCTGTCTCATATGAGGTTGAGATGTGACTCTCACTGTCATCGATGTTTGCTTTTCCTTATTATTGCTACTGCCAAGGATCCAACAATTAGCCAGAGTGGAGAACACTGATTTTCTATACAGTTTGTTATCCAAAGCACTTTGAAATAACCACTCTACGTCAATTGTAATCCCATAATCCTATTGGATCCTTAGATCTACCAGTCTTTGACATATTAAAGATAACCTTCTTGGGATAGGGATTTAATAACTTTTCTTTTTTTTTCTTCATTTTGGGGAGAATTCAAGGCAGATTTCCTTCTCATCAGGAACTTGTTTGCCTTCAGCTAGTCAGCACACAAAGAACTGATCCTTTTACTTCCTTCTTAAACTATACTGCATTAGATAGTGGCAGAAGCCATAAGATTAGTATCTAGCACCATTTTGTATTACAAAGTAGCCTAGTGTCTTGGCTAGAGGGTAAGAAAATAAATTAAAAATAGAGCAAACTTAGAACAGTGAGAGTACTTCTGCTGAAAGATTTCACATTACTCTTGTAAGCTGGCAATAGAAGAGGTCTTCAGCATGTTTCACTAGTGTGTGATGAATCCAGAGGATCTGGCAAGAGGAAAGGTGAGAATTACCTAAGGCTTGAAAGGCATGTCATTTTATGAGAAATAAAGTTCTTTCTTTGTCATAGTCTTCAAGCCAGGTGTGGAATCAAGGAAGTGAATCATGCAAGAGACTCGCACACATAGTTGCTACAAGTCTCTTGGAGAAGGGCCCTGTGTTGTAGTTAGGTGCCAATGACAGAAGGAAGTATAGATGTTGATGGCAAGCCAACCCCTGATATCTTAGACCACAACAGAAAATAATGCCAGATTCCAGAGCTTTGATTACTCATGTCTCTAGGCAGCCAAGCCCTGCACTCTGACAATTTCCCTTCTGTCAAAGAAGAATAAGTAGATTATTCCAACCTTTTCCATAAAAGCCTCTTCATTCCTTTCTCTGCTCTCCTTTTCAGTTCACTTTTAACTCATTCCTTGGTCTACGTAAGTCTTCTCCACTGCAAGATTCTTTCCTCCAAGAAGGAGTATTCCCTGCTGAAATGGCCTTCTTCCATGGTACAGAGCTGCTGAAATGCTTCAGAAGTATACTAGTCAGGTGCTGGACCAATCACTTGACTCCATAATTCCCTTGAGGCTTGAAAGTCTTGAGGCCAAAAGGCTGAATGAGAATCAGGTGTAAACAAAGCACTTATGGGCAATCTTAAAGGCTGTTTGGAAAACACTATCACTTTTCAGGATAGTAATGAGTCCTGCTTTCAGCCCCATGCAAAGGAAAATTTGACTTGTGGCGAGAAAGTTACATATATTGCAAGGAGATTTCAGACTTTATTATGAGAAATATACAGTCCTTCCTCTTAAAAATATCAGTAGCTACCTCATAGAAAAAAAAATTATGTTTTACTCTTTCCTGGAATATATAGTTCCTTATTGGTTTAATTAAGTCATGGTCACATTTCCAAAACACATTCTTAAAATTGACTAAATGGCATAATGTATAATATTTGTATATACATATGTATAATATGTATAATATTTGTCTTGTATTCAAAGATTTTTTTGTACATTGAGACAGCTACTATCAACTGGTAAAACTTAATTTTTCACAAGGAAGGAGCTGGCTTATGGCCGGCGTGTTGTGACTATAAGTATGTTTGCCTGTCTATGACTTGACATTACATAGTAAAACTGCAACTATTTCCTCAGATGGTGAGGGACAGCTACAGAAGAATGCAGTTAGTTTGCGGTTATGGATTAAACAAAGGATATTCAGAAAAACAGGATGCTCAGCAGTCATACATTTACATGAATGGTGTCATATTTCAAATCTAATTTTCAGTAAGACAGAAGTCCTCAGAGAAGAGTCAAAGCTTACTGATGACTGGAGGCAGACATTTTGGCAGTCCCAACTCAGACTGGATTTCTTGAGCATGAAAACATAAAAATAGGAATTAATTGTATTACTTGAAGTGGAAATGAGGGAAAAAAATCCTTATTTTTGAACCTTACAGCTATTCATATTATAAAAATATCTCATCCAAAGTAATGAATCCAGAGAAGTAGTTTTATTGCAATTTCATTATCCAGCTTTCTGATAGACTTCTCAGTCAATGACCTACTTAATATTCTTCATTAATGTGAAACATAGATCACATATGTATGATGATAGGTGAAAAAGGAACTTATAGTTAGGATATGGCTGATGAACTTTACAGGGCATATAAATTAACTGTAGCAGTAATATTTTACCTATCTTTAGCATGTACTGAGAATATTTTTACAGAATGAAAGATGCTGTGATATTCCAGAGATCATATGTTATTATGGACATTCAGGCCTTTACAGCCTTTGCTATTGAGGCAAATGAAACTGTAAAGAATCTAAACTGTGTTAAAGACTGAAAACCTCTGTATCCAAGAGACACTGCCTCTTGAATTATCTTTCACGTGAACAGATTTTTGACTGTCTTAAACTCAATGGGATATCACTAATATAATTTCTGGTCAATGTGGAGTAAATAATGTTGGTAAGTAAAAGCTGTACCCGGGCAATGGATCACCTGTGTTTTAACATGACTAGTGTTAAGAATGCCTGAAGCATTTCTCTGAAAGCACTGCCTTAGATTTTCAAGACAATATCATGTGCAGTAGCTTCATTACACAGGGTCCTTGAGAAGAAATAAAGAGGTCATTAGTGGCCGTCATCTAAGGAGCTCCACTGAGATTGGGTGGGCTGTTCTTCTGTCTCACTCGTTTTTAGGTATTGGGAACACTCAAATAGTTAATTCCCACTGGAGGCTCACCAGGATCAAGAGACATTCTCCTCCAGTTTATCTTGCCAACAGGTCCTATTGTCAGGATGCAGCCAAGGGTAAGGAGCTGGGAGCTCAGGTGGGCTGTGCCCTTCCCAGCTAAGCTACATCCCACAGCAACCTTGTGAAGTTAGCAGGGCCAGGCTACAGGCAGCCCAAAGCCCATAAACCTTGTTGTAAGGCCACAGTAATGGGGCTGGGCCAAGGTCTAGCTGAGGAGTCAGCTCATAGGTCAGGATCAAGTTTGGAGACAGGAACCAGGGTGAGGCCAACGAGATAAGGCAGGTCCTAGGTGAAGCCAGAAGATCATCTGTAATTTAGGGTCAGGGTCAGAGTGAATGGGATACACAACCTGGTGTGGAAATGGCTGCAAGGTAGCTCAGATGAGCAGCACCAAGCAGGAGTGCCTCAATTTAAGTGCAGCTCAAAAAGGAAAGCGAGGGGAGCCTCCACTGAGGTTTCTTCCAGCTTTTCTGAAAGAGCCAGCTAAGGCATCTCAAACAGCTCTGTTTTGTCAGAGGGGCGGTCTTGCGCACAGAGGACAGTGCTCCAGACCTTGACACCTGGCTTCCAAATAGCCGAGATCTCTGCTCTTGTTTCCTTCACAAACACCCATGCATTCACAAGCACCCCTTGACTGGGCTTCTCCAGCACCTAGGTGTTCACTCTTTCCCTACATATAATTTCAGTTTGGTGCTGTGAAAGTTTCCACAGGAGAAATGAAAGGTCCATGATTCACAAAGAATCAGAAGGAGGAAGAAGGAACAGACTGATACTTCTTCATGAAAGCTTTTCCCATTTGTTACTATTGATAATTTTGAAAGATCCACATCTAAATGACCCTAAAAATTATTCAAGTCAACTGAAAAATGAGGAACTGAAACAAAACACTGGTTTGAGGACTTTTGTTTGTAGCATCAAGGTTTCCTGAAGTAATTGGCAATGATTTATTGTGAATTATCTTGGAAAAGATTTTTTTTTTTTGCTGATTCTAGAGCTTTGATACCTGGGAAAAGGTAAGAGATTACCTAATTATCTAATTTGAATGTATTATTTTAGTAACAGACTATGAATTATTAGGCAAAGATTTAGTGGGCTGGAAGAAAAAGCTGGTAAACATTTTCAAACTAATTACAGTTCTTTTTTACTTGTGAAAGCTGAAATATTGCAAATACATTTTATGTTGCACTTTCTGAAAACAAAGAATTGTTGGGTTGGTTTCTTGATGGAGAGTTAATTCTTTTTCAAGCTTTAAGATTTATTGACAATGTGCCAAAAAACAGGAATGTGGGTCTTAAAGAAAATCTATCATTGATTCTGATATATATGATTGCTGAGGAGGTTGTTACCAAAACTAGAAATGCAACCATAAAGAGCACTAAAGCTCAACTAAGAGGTCTTGGATTCTCTGTAAGGAGCCGAAGTTTATAAGGAACCAAAGTGAACAGATAGCCTGATGGCATGAAGCCATCTAAGTGACAGAGCTTATTGCATGTAATTTATTGGTTAGCTTTGGCATTGTGGTTTGCCGTAATCCAGCCTGACAGCCACAGAACAGCGAATCCAAGTTTAATAATTGTAACTATATTGACATTATGAGAAGCTAAATCTATATCACAGGATCCAGGAGTATTGCCAAGTTCCCAGCTCCAACTGTCTCTCTCCCTAGATGCAGTCCAGCTATGTTCAAACAGCATCTGAGCAAGGTCTACATAAGCACTAGGGTCTCGCTACCGCATGCTCTGGTTTTCTTAAAATGGAAAACGAGGCTTCCATGCCACATGCCGTTACTTACATATGAGCTGAGAACCAGGTCTTGTGATCCAGGAAATTCTGTGGCATACCCTGGCAAGAAAGTGTTGTTGCAAACAGAAGCCAGTTTTCTACATCTGTCTCTGGGGAAGGTATAGTTTTTGATGGATTCATTAATAAGGAATGAAGATGAAGACTTGGATGTTCAGTATTTAATTAATCAAAAATTGAGATGAATTTTCAAATTAGTTGGTACTTTTAATTCTGTCATCATTCCTTCCTGCCCTCTTCTTTCATCTGCCAAGCCTGGTTTAATCCTTCAATCTTATTCTCCCTTCTTATTTCTTTAATGTATCAAACAAGATACTTAATCTTAGTGTTTAGTAACTATAATAGGACCAATTCCCTTCTACTTTGTAAACTTGATTGGACTATATTCCTGAAACCAGAAGTGCATGAAATTTTTTTAATGTGGTATGGCAGATATTCATAGACTGTGTGAGAAAAAAAAAGTATGTATTTTAACTGATCCAAAACAAAAATGTTCTGGCTTAATTTTAGGGAAAGGCATATTGTTTGAGCTTGGGAATGTCTGCCTATAAAATATATGCAGGAAGCATTAATTTTTCACTTTAAATCTCTGTATTTTTTTCCTCAAGTTCTTTCATACAAAGAATTTTAGCAGACATTAATAAGAATGCTTACTAAAATAAAATACTAATAATTCTGATCTAAAGTAAAAGAGTGAAATATTTCTTGTTCTACATTTTCTATGTCTTGTTTTTTAATTTTCATCCTTTCAGATGGGTTCTTATGTCTTCAAAAAGTATGAGAAAATGTCATGTTCTACTTTTTCAAAATATGATAGTGAAAAGAGTTACTGTAATAGTCATGCAGTTCAATTTCTTTTCCAAAATATAAAGTAAAATTCTTATCTTCTCTATTTCCCTATTTGAGAAAGAGCCTTGAGGGAAACTAAGCAAAAATGTTGTTCTATTGTGTTTTGTTTTATTTTGCTGAATAAAATATTATGTTCCTTGCGTTTTTCTGAACACCTCCCACCCCACCACCAAACCAGAACCAAACAGAGTAATTAAGTAATGTTGGGGGAGAGGTATGTGTAAGCAGACCCCTTCTTTATGAGCTCTATTTGAATACACAAATAGCCTCTACTCTCTGTCAACAAAAATTTAATTGTCTTTTATTAAGAGAATCATTTGCTTCCTTGACATCATTTCATAATTCCCAAAGAATTTTTGCCTTTGTAAGTTCTCATATTTCTATTTTTTCTTTCATTTTCTATGATATCCAACTTAGTTGTATCCTGCTACGTCTCACAGCACATTCATCAGACATACGGGTATTTAATGCCTTAGAAAGATTTATTTGCTTGCTTTCTTGCTCATATGTCTATAGTTTAGATAGTGGTTTCTGCCAAGTACCATGTGGTATCTTTTTGTCCTGAAATTAAGGATAGTGCTAGATAAAGATAATATAAATCCCCTTTGTAATACTGGAGGGAACTTCAGCTATCTAACCCTAATTCTTCTCTGACATTTTCAAATTAGTCTTTAACTCTTGTTAATATTTTCAGATATATCAGATATATTTGCTATCCTAGCATATGTTGAAGCAGATGATGAATTAAATGATTTTTAAAAACCTGAGGATCTGCTTTATAAGAGGTTTTTGTTGTTGTATGTTTGGTTTTTCTTGCAAAGATGTGACATATTTGGTTATGCTATGTGAAGTTTCAAGGCTCATGTCATGAAGCTTATATTACTTGTATCTGTTCTGAAAAAGGTTTTATGTAAGTTATGGAAATTTTTATTCATTTTATAGAAGTATAGTTCTGTGATATACATATATTAAATCTCTTACTTTTCAAGAGGTGATATTCCTAGGCAACACTGATACGTTGAGTCTTTGCTGACATCATAACATTGCTGAAGAGCTAATCCAACTGTAATGTGTGGTTAGGTGAGTCCTGGGTAGAACAGAGTGGGTGAACTCTGGAGTGGACTTCATTGTGCAGAAAACCCCATATTCTCATGCCCTGGTGACCTCAAGCCACTCATGCACCACGGCTCTTCTTGGGAACTCGCTCACAAACCTAGCAGCCGTACTCCTCAGCTTGATAACTCTGATTTCTCATGACCTACTGACCTTTGGGCCTTCATGCACTGTGAATATCCATGGGAATTTGGATGCTATTACCCTCACACAATATTTGGCCTGGAAGATTTCTCTGAGTACTGTTGAGCAATACAGTGTATTCAATACTGAGTGTTGACTTACTGTTCAAAACAGAATTATATGATATCAAGATTAGGATTAATTTTATCATATCTAACATTTTCATTATATAAGGTAAAGCACACTTACTTAAGACAATTCATGTTCCTAAATGATAGCTATTTTCTTAAGTATTTCCATGAAAATGAATAAATTAGGGCAATGATACAAAATTAGTAACAAAGTTATTAGAAAATAAAATAAAATTAGAAAAATAAAGCTAAAAAAAAAAAAGATTCAGGTACTAGAATACTGTCTAGAAAAACATTGACAAGACCAGCCAGATAGCTTGCAGGTTGAGAGAAATGAGACTCAGCAGCCTACTAGCAGGAATAAAGCATTAAAGAAGAAAATAATTTGCTTGCTTTTCAATTTTTTACTCTTCTTACTAATAGCGAATATTATGACAGAGGGAATTACCCATGATACACTTTCAATAAACTTTGTATAGAGATATTAATGTCTTGAGAATTTTTAAATCTAACAGATTTGAAGAATAACAAGACCCTTTTTACACAACTCTATAGAGGTATACCATTTCCACTGTCTATATTGAATTCATTTTAAGATCTGTATTTTTCACCAAGTATTTATACTGCCTGCAAATTATTATGGGTTCACTTATTCATCTCCATTTCATTGCTTATTTTCTCTCCCGCAGCATTAATTATAGATCATGATATCCATGCAATGAAACTGTAGCAAGTCAAAAAGGACTTGTTTTAGGTCATTGACCCTGATATGTAGACTTGAGGCTTATTATTTCTCCACTCCCACTTGTAGAGGCTTTGAATATTAACAATTACTATATTTATTTAATCTAGTTATTATGGTATGTATAAATTTAATTTGCCCATTATGGCCCATGTACTGTCTCCCCTGTCTAACACTATTGCTGGCAGGTATATTTTCACACATCAGCTTGCTTTGGCAACTGTAGTTTGATGTATTTTTGAAAGATAATTCTGCATGTTTGATTAAATAAGAGAACTAGACAAAAAATAGTTATCCAAGAAACATTAAAAGGCCATTTTCATGTATCTGCACTGCTTATTCGCATCAGCCACCCTAATATATGGCTAATATGTGGTTATATGGCTGAGCTGTTCCATTTTATCTACCTGTTTTGTTACCATCTGCTAGAACTCAGATATTTCAACCTTTTGTAATTCAAATGCTTTTTTCTGGTCTTTCATTTAAATACTTAAAAGATCAGATGATATTTCTCTAAGTTGTTGTTGCAGGAAAAACTTGTAAGATGACAACAAAAATATTCGGTAAAAAATAGCTGAGCTCCTTTGGTCTTACAATTATACTGTCTGTTCTAGTCTATTGTGAAGTGTTTAACATTATAAAACACAAGTTTCTTAAGTAACTGTTTCAATGATGTGTTAACAATCTATAGCTGCCAAGTGGGAGAACTATGTAAGTAATCAGACTTTGTGTCTCGGGCCTAATAAAGCTTCAAAGGCTGACCACATTACTGAAGTGATGAGGTGTTTAGACTTTAAATCTGTACTTGTAGCCTTCACGATCAGCCAGTTTCTGTATTAGGTTTCGAATGGACCTTAATGTAAAAAACAACTATGAGGAAGCCAAGTCTAAAAAAATGGGTAAGAGAGAAGTAAGTAAGGGTGAGGTGAAAATATAAGTAGTTTAATCATATGTATATGGACTACAGAATAATTTAGATATGAATTACAGAGCTTGATGGCCAGTACTGAAGAAATGAGGCAAGAAGATATAAAGGGACATTTGGAAGTATAAAGTTCTAAGGATGTAGCACGTCAATTACTGCATTTAATCGTTGCTACACTGGCAGCTCTTAAGATAAAACATGCTCATCAGAAGCTTTGCCAGATAACCTCTGCCTCTTTATATAGATTTTTGAACAACATGTATAAATTACACTTGAAGTACAGCTCTTACAATGAAACCCAAGCACACAACTCTAAAGCTACTACTTGCTAAGCTTGTAGGTCTTTTCACTTTTGATTTGGAAATTATGAAGTTATAGTGACTTCCATTTCAAATTTTTTAAGTTAAACTCTCCTTTTGACTCCTTCTCATGTAAGATTTTGTGAAAAGGGAGTGTTATAAGATTTAAAATAAATACAGAGACTATTACTAAGTTAGACAATTCAGAAATATAATGTTTCCACTTTTCAAAATTTGTTCCCAGTTGTTCCTGTCATTCCACAAATACTTGTGTTTGAGAGTAATTTACTGAGTATTCGCTACTGTGCCAAAAGGGTGGGGATTGCATACCTGAGATAGTTTTAAACTATAGCTCCCTTGCTATTGACTGTAACAATAGAAGCAAAGAACTCAGGACTTACTAAAAAAAGCTTACAAGTCATCAGTTTTAGTTCAATATCACTTAGTATTTCAGCTGTTTTAATTGCTGGCACATAAAAAATTGAAAAGCAGAGAAAAATAGCCAGTACTGGACAGCAGCTAATCTGTCTAACCAGGCAAATCTTTAGAACTAGAGATAGTATCTCCATTCTATACTACCACTGTATCTGCAGATATGTCCAAAAAGTACTGAAAGTTCTTGAAACAATGTAATTTAGATAACTTTAATTGACTGTAAATACAATGTATAGAATTGTCATAGAGAATTTAAGATCAGTTTAAATAAAGAATGAAGGGAAATGTCCAGGTAGAGAAGCACTAGAAGGAACAAAAGGCAAGAGAAGGGCTATAAGCAGGGCATATCCCAGTGGCACCTGGACTAGCAGGTTATCAAGATCCGAGTACGTGTATGAGCCACTTCTCAGGATGCCCAGCTCTGAGAACAAAAGACAGCTAGCTTAAGTGAAGGGACCTTCTAAAACAATGAATAGCCTATGCTAAGAATAAAACAAAAACTCAAGCATTAAAAGATGATGAAAGGAAAATAGAGAACTTTGTGGGAGCCATAAGACATCCAGAGGGATAGAGAAAGGAGTATGAGTAAATCCTAATGACTCTCCAAGGTGGGGCAGGATGCAGATACAAAAAGATCACAGCCATAGTCAGCTCTTTAAGGATTCCAAAAGGCAGGCCCAAAATCAGCACAGTGATGCAAACCTAAGCAAAACCCAGAAAGGAAGAGGACATCTGGTGTTCCTTGTCTGCCCTGTAGTCACAAGAAATCCTAGACAGACTACCTGAACCCAAACATCTTGGTGCCAGCAGAACAGGCAGACTTCTAAAGAACAACTTATTGGTGCTTGAGAGAATGAGGGTATGGCAACATGACTGAATACATGCAATCAGTTTTGTTTCAGTGCTGTTCAAAATAAAATCATCTTCACTTTCTATCAAATCTCACTGAAGTTTTTCACGTTGTTTTTACAATGTTGTGGCTAGTTCTGCCTTCTTAGGCTTGCCATACACCATCTCTTGTTGTCTGAGGTCCATTTTGAGAAGGAAAGGACATTCCCTCAGAAAAAGTAAGCTTGCACACTGCTCTACTGCCAGTTTCTGAAGGGAAATAGCTGCTTATAGGGCCCCATCTAGCATGAATAGTAGAGTCAGTAAAAAACATCTAGGTAACAGTGTATTTCATAGTATTTGCTAGATCATAGAAGAGCAGGTAGCTGAATTTTGCGAGTGGAGAAAGACGAAGAGACACAAAGAACAGTGTCTACTCATTTTTTCCCATTTACCCCATGTCACCCAGGAGAGGTGAATGGAATGCTCCAGTGAAATTTTTTTTGCAAAATCCCTAGTTTCCCTTTGTGAAAATGTGTGCTGATTAATTGAAATAAATAATCCTTCATAGGCTCTGTCTCTTGTTTCTATTTTTGTTTTCTACTGTCTACCTCCAGATTTCCTATTATTTCCTTTTCTTGGCGTCACACAACCTTTCATTTTCCCCGTCCACCTAACAAATCTATTCCTCTATAAATATGAACCTAAAGTTGCCAGGCAAATGAAATAGAAGTGCAAAACTTTATTGCAAATAAAATGTGTCAAAACAAAACTTTGAGCAGAGCTCGCTTGTTTACAGAGTGGGAAATGGCTACTGATGTTGCACTTGTGGAAATCAGCTAACATCAGCATTACATGAGCTCCTACTCCTTCTAGAGTGTAGACTGTGCGGATTCAGACTACTTCCAAAATGATGGCAAATGACATCTCATTACATTGGGCAGTTACTCAAATTACCCCTTCCAAGAGTGTCTCCCTTTGCTTTACAGTCTCTCCATTTTAACATAATCCCTTCTCCCAGTTTAGTTTCTCTGATACATATTAACCTCAGCTATTGTATGTAGTGTGCACATGGCAGTCTGACTTCACACACAGTGGCTGACACTTTAGCAAGAAAATAGAAGAGGCTATTGTTCTCTCCTCGGTTATTTTTTTCCCCCCATTTAAAAGGATAAAAACACTTTTCTTAGCTATTATGCAAGGGATATGATTACTGGACTGTCTGTAGAATGGGCCAGGTCTTGTGAGATTGTTGTTCGTATAGCTCTGTTTTCTAGCTTCAGGAATAGGGGACAGGAAGTTCAGGAACTTGAAAGAACCATTAGCTCAAGGGCAGGGAACCATGACTGGCCTAAAAATGGGGCTAGTTAGCGGTAATGTCTTTTATATGTGCTTATTCTGGATACTGAGGGATGCTTGATCTGGCAGACTTCAACTGATGTAAATATTGTGCTTTGAGTACAAAGATCAGTGATATGATGTGACTAGGCAAATCTTTAAGTGGTTCCTGAATATCTGCTGATGACCATTGTCTCACAAAATGCTTTCGGTGGATGACAGAGCAAAGGTCTGTGCCATTCCCAGCTAACAAAAAGCACCTCTTTTTATTTGGAGAAGTGGTAGTATATCTTCTGTCTTTGGGGGAATATTCTTGTAGCACCTGAAATAAAAGATGCCCTGATTACCAGAAGTCCTTTTATCTAGTACTTTCTAGTGTTTTCTTTTCCCACTATATTCATCTTAACATTGCTGACATCTCATCCTCTATTAGACACTCTCAGAGCCCTTAGCATTAATTTCTAGCCTCAGGCTTCTTGCCAACTTGCTTTCATTGCAAGATGAAAGCATCCCAGATTTACTAATCTCTCATCGTGACGGTATAGATGGAAGAACGCCCAGCAATAATTCACTTGTCACCAAGGAGGGCTCACTGCTCAGAAACCTCCCCCCCCCTTTTTTCTTACAACTTCACCACCTCTGTGGAGGTTCATGTGGGAACATGACACAGAGAAACTGTAGAGTGCTGTCAGTCTGTGAGTAGCTTGTGTCCTAATTCTCTGTCAGGACTGGCTCACATCAGAAGGGTCATTCTGGAGCCTGGCTTTGCCTGTAGTTTATAGTGGGTTGTAATGCGTTGTTGCCATCTGGTGTGGGTGACTCCAGCTCTTTGGTGTCAGGGTGGTCAAGACACAGAGAATCTGGAATAAAAATAAAAGGAGTTATTTCTTAAATGTCCCTGAAAAGACAGATGAGTGGTTTGACTGAGTACAAGGACTAAAAGGTTTTTCAGAGTAGTGGTTCTTGCTCAGAGAATGTGACAGCTGATGAAGAAGGGTCTAACCCTGGGAAGTCTCCTCGCAGAGAACAGCATGGCATGGGCCAGACTCTGATTACAGCTTCTGGGCTTAGAAAATGGAAGGGAAGCAAGAAAATAGGAAGGAAAAAAAAATACTGACTGCAGGATGTACTATCAGGCTAATTATACTAAGGTAATAGACAATTTTGAAAAAATCTGTCCACTCAAAGTTAACATCACACATTTTCTTAAATAAATTTGACACAACTGGCTACTTTTCATATGTGGCCTCAGCAATTTTGATGTGGTCTAATAAATCTGGATTTACTGTAGCATCTGATCGTAGCCTCCATTTCAGTCCTTCATAATATTTCTCTCTCAGATTAAGCATTTCACAATCCGCTTAACCATACACATCTATCTATTAATCTGATAGCAAGAACATACTTATTCAGACTAAAGAGACTAATGCATTAATACATGTGTTATAAAATGCAGATCAAGAGTCTTGAAATTGATCTCCTTCAATCACTGCTTTGGCACTTCATTCTATCCATATTTTTTTCCTTTTTTTCAGATCAAAATTGTGTTTGCCTGGACAAATCAGTTTTGAGTCAGCTCCTAAATTAAAGGGTTGTTCCAGCCTCATTATTCTGAAGATGTATGTAGATTCCAATTATAAGACTTACATTAGAACTGGACTTATATTATAGCTAGGAACCTTAAAGATTTCAAACACACTCTACCACGCAACTTCTTCACTGGTTTCCTGATCAGCAGTTTTCCAAAACTTCCTGATAATGACTGTCCACACACCAAACCACTAACAATTTCCAGCAACTCAGCATTAAGTTCCATTTCTTTTATTTAGCTGTGAGATGCAAAAGAGTCACTATAGTAGCATCAGACCATAGTTTTCAGCTTACACCCTTTTCACTTCAGGGTTTGAATACTGGAATTCAGGAGTATCAGGAAACTATTTCCAGCTTTTGAAGAAAAAAGAGATAGCAAGTTATCTTTCTGGTTACTTTTTATCATTTTCAAAAGCTCATTGCTGATGATTTCTCAGGGTTTTCTTGTCTGCTTACATGTTGTTCTTTCTTTTCATCCTGCATTCTGTACTTTTGTGTATGTATATGTAAGTCTATATGAATAAAAAATGATTTCTTTAAAGAGAGGTTAAAAGTAGCTCTTCTAAAATGTTTTAAGACTGCCCGGACATGTGAAAAACAGCATTCTTACACTATAAATACCTAAAATATGCACAATAGTGATAAAGTATGGTATGAAATCCACTGATTTGAGTTCAATTTCTTTTATATGTGTACATATATAATCAGTATATACTCATATCTCTATCTACAGAAATAGAATAGCATGTACTTAATATGAATCATATGTGTAATAAAGTATGATATGTTATACGTACATATGATATGACATGCATTCTTTACACACATGCACACACACACACACACACACACACACACACGCTCCTGTATATAATGTTATAATAATGTCTCTAATGGCCAATGATTCCAAGTCAAAATGAAGTATAAAGAATAATCTTGAAAACATTACTTAAAATTACTAGTTTCATCATGTATATTTCTTACATTTAAATTTGTCTTTCTAGTAAATGTTATTAATTCATTCTAGGATGACTATACATGAAACAAAACTATCTAATTGTCACATCATACTCCTCGGCAAAATTATTTCCAGAGCTCAGATAATTTCTTCCAGAATTTGCATTAAAACTATTTGGTAAGTAAGTCTATAATGGTTTAACTTCCGATTTTATCTCGTGTAGCTACAAATACTACCTTAGAAGAAGTGCATCAGATTTCAAGATTTCATTAAATAAGATTTCTGAACACAAAAGTAAAATTTGCATTTCAAAATATGTGAAAAGTCTTAAACACTAAATTGACAGTTAACACAAAAAAAAAAAAAAAAAGAGTCACAGTGAAGATTTGAAAATCCGAGAAATGAACTGATCCATCTTCATGGGAAAGTAGTCAAGAGAAGATTCAGGAACTGTTAACTTTTCCTGGAGTCAAACTGACAGCTGCTGTTGGAAAGAGTGAGATAAAAACTGTTTTTTGGTGCTAGTGTTGCCGTTAACAATAAGGATCTTCAACATTCACTTCCGTTTTTCTCTCTGTTAAGACTGAATGCTCGATCCAGATCATACTGGTATTAGTAGAAATATTTTTCAGTTGAGTTTTAGTTTAGATCACTAAAATAGCATAAGACATTGTAATGGGTCAGGAGAAAAACTTAACTGAGCTATGCATCTTTCATTGCAGACTATATTTTATAAATACTATTTATGTAATTTCTCATATGTGCACATACATATGCATAAGGAAAATCTTTAATCCATTCTTTGTAAGCTCTTCTGAGCTGCCTTCTGGCTTTCTAAGAGGCTTACTAAATTGTCTTTTTTACCAGGTCAGCAGAGGAGTAAGACAAGACAAAGGCTGTAAATCATTGGTAAATCTTTAGAGTACTACTGTGTCAGATACTAACCCAGTCTGTGCATGGCACATTAATTTATTCCTCTGAATAGTAAAAGTTGTTAGCAAGTTAACCAAGACATTATTAGATTATTTATTTTTACTCATTCAATTTAGGTCTCCCATGTGTTATTTTATAATCCCATGGGTGTAAGAGGAATTTAAACATAATTTTGGCTTGCTTAATTTGTTTACAGAACTAACATAACATTTTTCATTACCTATTTAAGAAATTACTGCTCTGTGAAATTCAAAATTTGTGCCAACCAAGTTTAAATGCCAACAAAGTTTAAAAGAAATTCCAAAATTATTACTTGTAGTATGTTGTATCCCAAATACATAATGAAAAAAATAATTTTTCATTTACATTTTACATTTTATGAAAATAAAAAATAAATCTATCTTCTAAGGCCAAATTCTGATGTCATCCATTCAACCTGTAAGCTTCATAAAGGTAACATACATATAATTAATAATAGGATTTTTTTTTTAGTTTTGTCTCATATATGTATATATATAGAGAGATAACAAAATGTATATGTTTGTAAGTATGTAGCTAGAAGATGTCATTTGAGATAAGGAGGTTTTGTTGATAAGTTTTTTGGAGAAGTATATATATATATTTTCTATTTTTTCCTATTTTTTATTAGCTGGTTTATAATTGCAAAATGAGCTTACATTATTGCAGCTACAAAATTGCTCTTCTGAACTGCTTTTGACTTGCTTCTGGAAAGCATCCTTTTAGAGGTAAGTGCTTCCCTGAGTATGGATGTTTCCTTGAACCTGTGAGCACCAATATCACTACTTAGGTATCTAATTACAAGATAGTGAGTGTGTGTGTATATGTATGCATACACTCATTATCACATGTATATATGTAATGTATCTATATATTTACAGTATGTGTATGTGTGTATATATATATATATAGAGAGAGAATGTATAAGATGTGTATGTGTATATATATGTATCTATCTATGTAAAAGTAAATAGGTAGATGCTTACCTGCCCTTCTAATTAGGTACAGAAAACAATGTATGAGACTTTTAGGGATGGCAAAATTGTCTTGGTGAAAAGCAGGCTCATTCATAAATCAATCTTTGTTGTTAACATTATGTGGGTTTTTTGAAGAAGAAGAATGAGATTTTTTTCTCTTGGTGTAAATAAGCAAGGGCAAGTATCACAGTGTGAACTAATATTGTTGATACTTCTCAGCAATTAGACAAGAAGCCCGTATTTTACTGCTTTATTAAGGTCTTATTTATTTCTGTTTAAAATGAAGATCTGAACAATATGAAGTGTCTCTAGAAGATTTTTATCCAGTTGTAGATGAACCCTTTCTGTGTATAACTGCTACATATCTCTTCTGCTGTCCTCAATTCCTCTTCCAAGACAAAAGGTTGAAAGACTTATTTCGCTCTGGACCACAATATGGAGCACAGTATCTGGAGATTGTGAGAGTTTCTGCAGAAACCTGCACAGGCTGCCTTGCTGAAGCAAGGTGCAGGACACTCTGGGATACCTTGTCCCTGTGGGCATACGGGGATGGGTTAAACATGCTTTCAAGGTATCTAAGAATCCACTGCCATATGTATTATGCATTTTGTCTTGTGCTTACAGATGTAGGTTCAGATCTAACCCTGTAAACAGCAAATGCGAAGGCAGCACACTTTTGGAAGGCTCAAGAAATTCATTCATTGGGTTTAAAAAGAGTTTTTTTAAAAAAAGGTGTTAAGGCTTTGAAGCCACAGACATCTTTTTAATGCCTTTTTTTTAAAAAAGAAAAAAAACTACTGTGTTCAGATTTCCTTGATTTTTCAAAGATTTTTCTTTTTTAAAAAGAGCTTAGGCAAACAGCGAGACTTTTGTTTCAGCAGGACTTTTTTTGAGAGTCTGACAAGACTCAATCTGTTATCAACACTGAAAAGAAAGAGGGTCTTGAAGAAAGCCATTCTTATGCGTTCTTTTGTATCTTGAGCCAGGAAAGTTTTAACTCAGATGTTAGTCTTAATCTTTTCACTGATGTAGTCTAACAAGTTTGCTAGTCTAACCTAAACTAAACAGAGAATCCTAGTCTCTGGCAGTAAGGCCAGCTGGTGTGAAATGGCCCATGACCATACAATTCAACTCTATTAGCCTCCAAAACAAAGTGACTATAAGCAAAAGCAACAGCTCTTCTATCAGTAGATGATCAAGTCAGAAGACTCAAATCTGAGCTCTTATATAGGTTAATTTACTAGCATGGACCTGGCTACAGTATGTCACAGACAAAATATAATGTTGCCTTTAAAACTAATTTACAAAATAACGAGTTCTAAAAAGATGCAATTTCAGTAAAATTTCAGAAAAAAATCAGTAAAATTTCACTAACTGTAGAAGCTGATGATGGAATTGGAAGGAGGCAAGCTGCTATGTGGTTTTTTAAGGTGGGAGTGTGTTTCAACACTTATCTCTCTGATTAAGAAAACTATTTTTCCTCTGAAGGTGTTGAATGATCAATTTACTTGCAGCAATGGAATGTCAGTGTGTAGCAAGTATTTTTGCCAAGAACTATAAAAGCTGTGTAAATGCTAAGCATGATTATTTCTGAATAATCCGTACTCTAATCCCATCTCGTAGTTTCTTGGTTATTTCATATTTGTCCACTTTATTTTAGGAAACTATCTGAAAAATATTATGAAAAGCAACAGCACAGAACATTATTTTCTAAAGGAAAACTGGATGGATTTTAACTTAATTAAATCAACTGCATAGTTGCTTGCAAAATATGGATTTGTTCCTAAATTATGAGTTTCAGAGAAAGAGCCACTCCTGAAATAAACCAGTTATCAGATTAGGTTTTTTTTTTTTTTTTTTTTTTTTTTTTTTTTAATATCCAGAATATTAGAGGCATTCAAAAAATGTTCAAACCCTGACTGACTTGTTAAAATAAGACCTCTTACTACCCTTTATGAAAAGCATTTTGTACTTAACAGGTCAGGTTGGATTTCTCTAAGCGTTAATGAGGCAAAACTGCTAACAATTGCACTTCGGGTTTTCTTTTAACTTTGAGAACGAGGATAGAATGCTGATGAGAGAAAGTTACTCTGCAGTATCTCTAACGCAGTTGAGGCAGCACTGATAAAAAAAAATCTTCACTTTTGCAGAAGTGGCAGAAAATTACCTTGACACTTCTAATAACTGGAGGGAAGACAAGGGAATTTCCTGGGTAGCATTTCTCTGGGGAAGATTCACACTTTACCTGCCAGAAGGCCCCAGCAGCTGTGAGTACCACTTCCTTACAGATTCACTCTCTCTTGCTGTAACGAAATGTAAAATGTATGCAAAAGTGCTTTAAAGACAGACTCAAACGCCTTGTAAATACAAATATTTGTTTTTTGGTTTATTGCTCTCCAGTGGTAGTTTAGTTTCATTTCCCCCTGTTCATATAGAGGCAAAACAATTTCTATTGTCCTGAATTCTACTCCTTTCTCCAGACAAGCTGAATACAGGAGTTGTTCCATCTTTCTGAAAATGAAACAGGGGCGAGTAGGATTAAAATAATAATCTCAACAGTTAGTGCATCACTGGATCAGATTTACCTGGGACTCCAGCTGAATGCTACTTAGTGACAAACTTTGCGGGTTTTGGAGTAGCTTTTCCCACCTTCCTTTATGCAATGATAATCTTGAAGCTTGGTTGATAAGTGCAAGTCTAGATTATATCAGAAGATAAAACTGTAATGTAAAGAGAAGAAAATATTTTATTTTAGAGATTTTTTTTTTGATCGTTTCAGGGCTCTAAATCTTTGAGTCTTCTCCTAGAGTAGTAGTGGTTTTCAGAGTCCAATCTTTGAGTTGCTGGATATGAACTCATCTCTCTCTCTCTTTGAACTGAAAACCAACAGAGGACTCTTTGGGTTCAGGTACAAATGTGGGTAGATTTTTCACAAGAACATACCGTTTGATTTACTTCTTCTGAGGAGATGGTTCTTTAACTTTGGAGTTACTTCTCAGAATTATTATTTGTATTTGTATTTTACATATGCACATACACATAGCCCCATACCTAATAAATTGCAGGAGCTATTATATAAAACATCTGACATGCTATTTTTATGAAGATTTTTACTGAAAGAGAGAATTTGTACCTTTTTAAAAAAATATTATTTAAAGACGTGATCAAAGCTTTGTATGGTAACAAAAACAAGAGGTGCATCCAGTTTTCATGCATCATACATCTAACTTAAGTGAACTAAAACTAAAAATGAATTTGACCTCTTACCTAGAGATGTTTATAGACATAACAACTTTGTTAGGGTCATTTTAATTTATACTCTTTCCTTTTAGAAGAAAACATTTATAAAACTCTGATCCCTTTCCTTGTGAAATCCTATACAATGTTCTTGGCAGAACTCTGCAGGGTGACCTAGACTATAGGCTTGTTTTTGAGAACATTATAGTGCCAGATTACTTGTGTATATTGCCAATTTGGAGAGCTGCTCTGGCACTTGAAGAGGAGGTTTACCTTTAACCTAAAAGGGAACAGATTTTGGCTTTTCAGAACTGGTGCACACAGCAAATTTCACTGTAGTAAATCTAAGTAGATATTAGCGTAGATGTGCATTTATTTTTAAGTTATATTCTTCAGAATAATGGCATGCAACATAGTTCAGAGATACTATCAAAATCTTTGGTCTTTGGACTGTAAGCTGATCTATTTAAAAGCATCCATGACTTCTTAGTTACTTTATATAACTCTGTAAATGCTGTCAACCCCTTCTACCACTGAAGAGCACCTTTGCATGACGAGTTGAATGCAGCTGGTTTCTTCTGAAAAAAAAAAAAGGCATAAGAAAGATTCCAGAAAGTTTTAAAGCCAGTTTCTGTAATCAGACACAAAAGTCTAAAGGGATGGAAACTGTACCTTGTACCACCCATGACTTACTAGCATTGCAAATTATGCTATTTGATACTGTGTTGCAGTGAACTATGTAGTGGATTAGCGTATGTTTATACTTCACCCATATTTTGTTTTCCCTGCCACTCTTTTACCATTTGCCCTGGGATGTCAGACCTCTTGTGCTCTGCTGTAAATATTTGACCTCTCATTCTCTCAGTTGTCTGTTTTCTCCTGCTGAGCCTTTTCCTCTTCTCATAAACGTCAGCTGGGTAGCTGTGAGGCCACTGAATGATAGCCTGTCATGGACCGCTCCCCAGGCTGAGCTGAACAGCGCTGCCCCTCAGCAGGTGACATCCTGGCAGAGCAGCATGCGTGACAGGTTCGGGCCCGGGGGATTTCGTTCTTGTTACTCGGAAGGAACAGGGTCCTTTTGTAGCTGGCTCTTATCAGGGGAAGGATCAGCAAACAAGCCCAATTCTGTAGCACCTTGCCTAGCTGGCATCAAAGGTTCAATTTACAATCTGCTCATGACACTGGATTTCAAACTTTGTTCTTCCCAGAGGACAGAAGTACAACGCTTCCAAACTTTGAGGAATATTAAGAATCTTTCATTCCCCCCATGTATTCACCTCTGTCGCATCGCAAGATTTTTTGACCTTTAAAAATAAGACTAGGAAAATAATAGGCCAATAGCCTAGAGGACTTCTGCAATGCACATGTATATTAATTCTGCTTTGGATAATGAAACAGTCCAAAAAAGAATGAGGGAAAAGGTCCAGATAATTTCTTAATAGTTTGAGACATTAGCTCAATTTCAGGAAGAGTATAACCTACAATAAATAACTTAAATAAAGATACAGTATCATACAACTATTCGAAATAACATTTTCATTATTACTGTAGCATATAGGTTAGGTCACAAATCCAATAGATACACAATCAAACAGAAACTCATTCTAACTAGTACATGCACTTAAAAAAAGTAAATAAACAAAATAAAGCAACCCCCATCAAAAAAAAAAATCTCTTTTAATAGCATTTTTTGTTTAACAGTGTAACTTTAGCTGATTTAGCCTTTAAATGATCAAGACCAATTTAGCACTCACCCTGTTCTCTGTATTACTTGCATTGCCTGGAAAGAATAAGAATCCTATGATAAATGCTGATGAAGGGTTGGGATTTATGAGCCCTGAGAGAACATCCTTCTCTAGATAGTCCCCTGATTTAGTCAAATATTCAGTAAGACTTATTTCCTCCAATGAAAATACAAGCCTGGAACACACAATAAAGTTGATTGTCCTGTGGTCAATTCGATGCCAGTCCTGTTACTATAAATTCTTAATACCAGCCTGGCCCCAGCCATCGGTGAGGGTTCCGGGCATAAGCCAACTGAGCTTTTTACTTTTATTTTTTACCAAACAGTTAATCTGCACTGTTGTTATGTGGGGGCCACACCCCTCACAGTATTTTATCATAAAATAATCACTTAGTCATCTATCACAGTGGAGGAAATGAGGTCATAGGTGTTTGGTGTACCACGCTTGCAGGGTTTGCCTGATCTCCAAGGACTTTCTTAGATTATTTGTACATAGGGTTTTATTGAAAATCTGCAGTTGCTAAATCAGTTGCAAGCAGGCATATGCGTTCTTCCCTGAATAGAAACATTGAAAACTGCAAATAAAAAATTGTCTTGAAAACAAATGTTGTGTTACAGTATTCAGTGAAAACCTTCCTACAGCTCATGCCATACAAATAAGACTTCAGAAACATTGATTAAACTGTAGTTATGGCTGCTTAACAAAAAACATTGTTAAATATTTCTGCTAAATGCAAAATTGCTTTGTGTAATAAAGAGAAGTGCAGATACAGGCCAATTCATTTTTATGTAGCTGGGGGAAATCATTAAGATTAGAACTGTGGAAGATTACGGATTCATAGCAAACTCTGCATCTGAATGAAATGCATTTTGGTATGTATTTCTTAGTACTTTATGAATGTTGGAACAGAAATTAGCATCATGAAGAAGCCTATCAGCAAATTATATGTTTCTACATTTCTACAACTTATGTTTCTACTGCAGGTTTCACTTAGTTATCAAATCAAAGAATCTAAAATAAAATCATGAGGTTTAGTTGATTCACATCACTTATAATAAGATGTCAAAGATTTTTTGATGACAAGAGGGCAAGTATAAGGGACATTGTCAACTTCATCTTGTTGAAACATATTTGATGAATTCTAATAAATATAAAAATGATGCTCTGTGCAAAATGCATTTTCCAGTGTTTTGAACTAACTTAGAAATGATTAGCTTGGGTTAACAGATAAAAGTTGCTAATTAGGCTTAGGAAGCAGGTAAACATCATCTGTTTGGGCCTTGCTCTACAATTAGATCAAAGTCATCATGAAAAACAAGACACAAAAAAAGACATTCGACCATGAGACCTGAACATGCATTTTTTTTTTTTTTAAATACCACCTGAGGAAATTCTAGGTGTCATTAATCTGGATGCACTTTTGTAGTTTCTGATTTAATTTCTTCCATCAATATAGGATTTTTTTAGATAGTTATTTTTAAGTTCATTTTTAACTTTACTCAATTAGCCAGAAGAGAAGATTAAATAGACACACAGCTACATATACAAATATTTCTTAATTCTTTCCATCTGTGAACCTTACTCCAGGATTGAACAGGAACCATGGGTCAGGAAAGTTAGAAAAAACAGTATCTTCAGTTTGCAGAAAATCAAGCATTCTACAGTCATTATTTAAATTTTACACAAGAAAGAAAAGAGTTCCATATTGTAGAAGGGTAATTTTGCTGAAAGCTGTATTCGGCACTAAAATGTCAGAATGCCTTTTGGGGCACAGGTGCAGTTCCATCAGGAAGAAGAAAAATAGTATTTTCACTGAGCAGCTGTGATCGAAGTGGAAAGCATTAATAATGGACTGAATTTATAAACACCTCAGTTATTACATGAAGCTAATCACAAGTTACGGGTGTTTTTACTCACAGCTCCAGCAATTTGTGTCCAAATTATAACACTTACCCCCAAAAGTTCTTCCCGAACTCTCTAAAGTGGTCAAAATAAAAATACAAATTAAGAAAGCAAAAGCCTTTAAAGGTTCAGAAAAATACTGTTAAAAACTAAATGTACTGTTCCATAGAGAAGTCTCATGCGCTAGCACTGCGGCAAAGGTTTAGGTTTGAGGTGAGGTTTAGCTGTCATGTTCTGTTCTTTTGTGGTAGACCTGAACATTGGGCAGACTCAAACCTTGGTTATAAGCACAGACTATAAAGCCTGCTGGCTGGTATGGGGGAGTAAGCCCATAATTCTGAGTTAAAGGCCACTATCTCAGTTAATTGGATCAGCCTTCTCATATAAATCAAAGAATTCAAATGCTTATTCTTATTTAGGGCTGTATCAATTATGCTAATGACTCAAAAATCACCTGAAGGTGGTTGGAGTTCATAACCTCAGTTCTCTCAACACATTACAGCTGGAATCATATGAGCTTGGAAAAGTGACATCAAATGTTTTCCAGAAGGTTTTTCCACATCAGTTATATAAGAGTGATATTTTGCCAACTATGTGAAGTAGTGTAGTCCTTTTAAATTGGTAGAGATGCAAAAAATTAACTGGAACATAGCAAAGAATCAGAACAAACTGATTTTTCACTTTAGCTTTTGCGGGACCCATCATAACAGGTGGAAGAAAAGGCTATCTCTTGAATAAATTTCACATTTGAAGACCAACTTTCTCAGTCCACTGGTTGAGAGATCCTGGTCCACCCACTAAAACTGTTTACTGACAATAGAAATTAAAAATCAAAAAGCACTGCAGAACACAATGTTTTCCACAGTGTATCATCTACTAAGCAATGTTGTCCTTCCAAGCGAAGACTGGCAGCCGCAGAGTTAACCATCCAAAGGAGTGCCTGTTAAAGCTATCTCTAAATATACACAGACATCCTGCAGAATAAGCAGCCTATTCAGAGGTGGATTTACTGTGCCATGTGTACTAGATTAGTTATTATTATTCATGTTTTAATTGTTGTTATTTTACAGTGCCCAAGAGGAATGTAGATTTTTTGTCATCTTTTAAAGATACAATTAGAAGAACAAGGCTCAAAGGAGCAGCAGAGGCAGATGGCATATGGGCAGTTAAATGTATAAAACACTCATCTTAAGTCTTGCCAGCAAACTGAATAGGTTTTTTTGTTCTTTATTTTTTCTTTCTTTTCAGGCAAATAGCCTATTTGAAGATGAGTTTGCTACAGTAGAGAGGGACATGATCAAGTCTCTCAAGAGTTTTGATGTTCAGAAAAAAACAAAGAGCTAAACGATTTTATTTGAGTCAAAACCATTTATTCATATGTTCTTGCCATAAAGAAACCTCCACTGACTTCTAAAACAGATAATATGTGCCATGTGTCCAGCTTTTCTCTTCTGCCTGACACATTTCCAGTTAACCTTGTTAACTGGGTTAGTAGAAAAACAGCGGTTTAATATAACACAGGCAGCGACCTGCAAGATGACCTATGCAGATCAGATGAAGAATATCAATTTCGAGGTTGATTAGTGGTGGGAATAGCACCACTACTGCTAATAAAACCTAGAATTCTTTATAGTTCACACCCTTCACAGCAAAGCAGTGGCCTTCCAAAGTGCCAGGAGCTGATCTGAACTGCAGGTGAGAGTGCAAGTGCTCACATAGCAGAAAAGAAAAAAAAGTTTACTGAAAGGGCAAATGGTAAGGCTGTCACAGACAGATAGGATTACTTGTTTAAATGGCATTTTGAGTCAGGAAGCAGCTGGATTTACACAGGCAAATGCTACTTAGAAATGAGTATTATGCTCTGTAAATATGGTGATGTATGGGATTGAAAAGATTTAAAGACTAAAATGATATTGCAGAGTTTCCCAGTTTAACTATCTGTTGTAAAAATTTGCAACCTATGAGCATCTGCATTACAATTCACCAGTGTTATATGAATAAAAATAATCCTGAAATTGTATTTATTATACAAGCTATTTTGAATATACTTGAACTGCTAGCTGTGGGCTAGATTCTGCCAGTTTTTGTATTAAAAACTCTTACAACACCTGCATTTCCCAAGTGAAATACTTGAAGACTCTGCTAAGATACATGCTGCAGTGCTTTTTTCAAGAGAGCAATGCTATTATAGCTATGCTTGTATGGTCTCCTACTTATCTCTCTCAAGTACCTAAACAGAGAAGACAACTTCTCCTTCCCAGTTCTAACTGACGTTGTGCAGACGAGTGAAAGCGCTGCCTCTTACACTCTCCTCGCTCTGTCTGTGCGCTCATGGAGCAAGGTGTCATGCTCCAGAGAACCCTTACTAGTTTCAGATATTTTGAAAAAAAATGTGTGAGTCCTGCCATACTTTCCAGCCACTTTATAGAATTACTGAAAGTTTTCAAATATTCTAAAATGTAAAAAAGAAATAGCTTGTTTCAGAAAAATAAATCGTGTCTTTTCCAAGAAACTCAGTGATCCGTGCAATGGGAAGGATACGTGCTGTATTAAAGAGGAGAAACTATTACTAGTAAAGTGATTAGTTTGTAAATCCTCACAAAAAGAGACCAATTTTATCATTTCACCCTGTCTTTCTTTCTTCACAAGAGTCAAAAGCACAGTCAGCCTTACCGAAGCATAGCTAAATACTTATGCTTAGGTTTTATGTAGAAACACTAGCAGAAACCTGGTTCATCACAGGTCCACAGGTCCTATAGTCCCTTCCATAAATTCATCAGCACCATTTGAAAATTCGTGTACATTTTGCCCAAATCATTTCTATGCAAAAGCTATTCCATTAACTCAATTTGTTGATGTACTGATGCTACAGTTTAGCTCAAATAGCTTGTGTTCTACCCTGGTGTTTATACCTCTGTCAAGCTGTCTCTCAGTCTTCCCTTTGCTAAATGCTAAAGATAATTAAAGGAATTATTTAGGCATTGAGCTAATAATATATGATAAAGTAAAAGTAAGAGAAACACAAATTCTTAAAAAAATTAGTATGCATAGTCAAAACTCTGGCTTGTATCAGGCACACAGCCTTAGGAGCTCTCTCCCTGACTGGATGCTCTCCAAATGGTTGTGTTAGCATTACATTTTACAGGATCTCATATACTGTAAGTCTCTGGAGTCTGAGCACAGTGCTAACACTGTTTCTGACTCAGGGCTCCAAAACACATACTACCAAGTGCACAGGTCACATCTGACACCCTTCTGTGGAGTCAGGATCCCACAGCTCAGTGCCTAGGCCCGGAGATGCGTGTACTTGGTCCTGCTGTCAGAAGGACAGTATGTATCACAGCATCAAAAGCCATATCCATACACTATCATTCCATAACATGTTGATTTAATAACAGTATCAGCTGGAGTCCACAAATGGTACGTCAAAAAACTTCCCAATTACCTTAGCTTGTAGGAAAATAACATTTAACAGCTTGATAATAATACATGATGTAGGCTAAAGCAAGCTTCTAGACTTAGAACCCCCTTAAATGTTAACAAACTTGGGCTTTTAATAAGCTTAATTTAACATTTGTGAGATTTGCCACACACACATAAATTTTCCCAGTGAACTGTTTCTGAACATGAATGGAATAAAAATTCTCATTTATTCTAGTATAGTACAGGCCAGTTCCCATCTGTTTGCCAATAAAAACAAGAACACTGAATAGCTAAACATATTTGCACCCCGAAAAGGATAAATGCAGATGTGCAAATCCTCCACCGGCCTGAGGCTTTGGCTCAGAGAGACCTGAGACAAGATATTCCCTTATTGCACAAAAAATAAAGGAAAAGTGGATTCTTCCTAAGGATTTCTCCTTCCCAGGCTTTGAGAGAATCCTCTGTACATCAGAATATGAGTAAATGGGGAGGCTCAGAGGGGGGATAATCTGATTGCATGATTTGGCCATATACAGTCAGTGAGGGAAGCGGATACCTCTTGGGGTTTTATTGCCATCCTGTCAGAAGGAAACCTGGAGGAACTGTTGCCAAAGGAGACTAACGAGCACTGGAGTGAAGGGAGGCAGAGGAGAAGATGTCTGCGATAGCCAGACATACTACTTCTCCACAGAACAGACCTTTGCCTCCTGTGCACTGGCGGTAGATTTTGTAAAAATTTTAATTCTTACAAATGTTACTAGGCACATTCCCAATATCTGCTTCTAAAATAAAATCACATTAGAGCCAGGAAATGATCTCTAGTTCAGAAGCCAAGAAGTACAGATTAGCTTGTGTGCACACAGTTGACAGCTATCTTCTAGTGCTGACAAACCCATAAAATTGCATTCCAATTAGTCCTGACCTTACTTCAGAGATTTCTCTCTGGCCTAAATATTATATTGTTTTTTTGTTTGTTTGTTTGTTTGCTTTTTAGTTCAAAGTATCTGAAGTAATATAAGGATATGTAGCAGCCCAGTGGAGTAATATTTTTATAGTATGAGACTGAGGAGTGGTATTGCAAGATGTCCAGTGGGCCATAAAAGCAAGTAATTGACAAACTCTATAGAAACCAAAACTATGTCTGTCTCATCCGTATTGGCTTTTGGGATCAGAACTGGAGTCTATTTCTCCAGAATAGTCTGGAGACTATTTCCAGAACCGTAAACTGGAGTCTATCTTTGAGAGGGCTAGTTGTGGTTGCCCAAAATAGCTAGAGAGCAGTATGGATTATCAGAGATCCTGTGTTCAAGCTCACTGCTTGACTCTCTTTTGTTTGGCAGGATACACACGTCCATTGTACAAAATATTCTGTATCATATATACAAATAAACATAAATTCAAGCAAGATTTTTGAGATCTGATCTGATGATTTCACCATTTCACAATTGACTCTAAAATGTCTTCAGAGTAAAATAAGACCTTCTTCAGAAATTACCTTTCTGCTGAAGTATAAAAGTGATTCTTTTCCAGGACTCTGTGGCTGTGACTCATCTCATCTAACTGAAGATGCCTATAATTAAGCTATTCTTCTAGGTTTTATGTAGTCAGTAGGGAAAAATAGTCACTTTTGAGGCAGTATTCATATCATCCTAGTGGAGACTTATTGCATGGACATAATGCAAAGAACTCAAACATTTGTTTATAATGAATCTCTTAGAGATTCTTTTCTCTCCTAAATTCTACAAAGCAAAAGACTTTTATAGTATAACATCAGTAAAAGATTAGATTTTAATTAGTGCTAATGTGAAACTAAAAAAATACTTTCAAGCCTTTCGTAATTTGAGCTGGTTTTGTTTTTTGTTTCCCAGAGATATTTTT
Source organism: Rhea pennata (assembly GCF_028389875.1). NCBI lineage: Eukaryota > Metazoa > Chordata > Aves > Rheiformes > Rheidae > Rhea > Rhea pennata. The sequence continues at coordinate 139,733,686 of NC_084663.1, read as the reverse complement.
TGTAGCGTTGTTGATCTGTACAAGATATTTAAATATGAAATGCATATAATCTTTTACTAGAAGTGCTGCATGCACTATCTAAGATTAAAATCTTAGATAAATCTTAGATAAAATCTTAAAAATGCATTAAGAAGAGCTTTTTTTGAATAAGCTATGAATCATTACACATTCAAAAGCTTATCGGGTGTTTGCAGCTAATCCAAAGCATCATGTATTTTTATTAACAGTTTAATGTAAACAGATGAAATTCTGGGTCTTAGTGGATTGTAGTTGTTCTATGGTGAAGTGTCATGATTTTCATAAGAAAACAAAACATATACGATTGTTCTTTGGGGGATATTTACATATGAAACTGTGTCCACCTACCATACCCTAAAACTTTTTAGAAATATTTGGCAAAAGAATGTGACAAAGGGGGCTGAAAACTCAAGGTGGTTGAGCAACAAGTGTCATGGCAAAGGTTGCTGGATGGAGGAAAGGGAGACACTATGGGTACCAAATCTGGAGAGGAATGTGAGACTGAGGACAAGAATACCCTGACTGGCACTTGCCACTTACTAGATACCAGACAATCCTAACGAGAAATACAAATTCGTATGGAGCTTCATTAATTCTGATGAGATCTATGAAGGCCGCAGATCTACTGCAAGTGATGTGATGAAAAACGGCCAGTTTATTGACCTGATTAATAATAAATAAACACTGGAATATTGTGAATGACAGCTCTGCACCTGAATGCAAAAAATGTTTGATCTTTGTAAGAATAGGGGGAGGAGGAGCTCACAGGTGTGAGGTGCATTTGCAGTGTCACTTCCAACGTCACATTTAGTTACCCCAACACCTACTCTATCTCACTTGCAGCTAAAGCATAAAAGAAGGTAACAGAGACTGATCTTCCAGCCTGACAGGCCATGCACCCCTATTCAATCAAAATGTGCTGAGCTAGTGAGGATTTACTTTTTAAGCTATCTAAAATAAGCTAGCTCATTTTCCCCAGCCTGGGGGATCCCTAACATATTTCACTGAAAATAAGCTTGGACAGTTTAAATGTCCCATCCTGGCTAGGCAACTCATTTCAGCTGAATTGTGTGAGAGAGTATTGTCAGCAAACTGGCAAGACAGTGTGACAAACAGCTGGGGAACAGCTGGTAAGTGGTGACCCTCTCAACAGAAATATCCATTTGCAGAATGCACCTGTTTGCACCCATGTATTAGTTGCAATTGCATCTTAAAAAATTAGTGGGATGTGTACTATGAAATATTAGCTATTTCAGAATTAAGCAACTAGTCATCTAGGCATCTTGAGAGATGACACTTCTAAGAGATAATGATAATAGAGGTAGATGGTGTGAATTAATTCATTAATTAACCTGTGAATGAATAAGCCAGATGTAAGTCTGTCTTGGCTGCCTATGGACTAAGCAGTCAGTTTAGATTAGGTAACAAGCTTTTAGATATCTAAATTAGGTAAGAAATTTCAGTCTTCAGATATATTCACTACATATTTGGAAATACTTGTAGATACATAGTTATGGAAGATGTTTTTCCTAAAGAACTTTCCAAAAAATCTCAAACATACCAGAAAGATAAACAATATTTATATCCTCTCTTAGCAAGTCCAGCAAGAATTAAAGAGGCACCATAGTCAGAAGTAGTCTGTTACTATTTCCTGACATGAAAAGATAATAGATTCATCATTTCTTGGAGTCTTTAAAATTGCAGTCTTCATTCCAGAGAGATTTTTAAAATTGATTAGATAAGCATTTTTTCCCATTACATTTTATAAATTTGAATCTCTATATCCTGTAATAATATTTTAGAATATGAACAGAAAAATGTACATTCTCTCATTCTGTTTTTAATGTCTGTATTTCAATGTGGGTATACAAATTCCCTGTGATTGGATCATATATTGTAAGTTTTTAGAATAAAATAATAAAAAAGTTAATATACCAGATGTTGTAAAGTCTATTAATGGTTGCACATTCTCCATTGCTTCTAGTAGGGAAATTACTATAATAAATAAAAGTGTTTCAAAATGAAGAAAAAAGGTATTCACTGAGGTGAAATAACAGTCAATCCTGAGTTTTCAAAAATACATGTGAAACAAAGATGCAATTTGTCTATATTTCAGAAGTGACAGTAAAATGAAGGAGTTTGAGAAAATATTTGTTTTTGTAATGCTATGGCAAAAAGATTATTTCAAATCTGGGGCTAAAATAAATAAAATATTAATCATAAAGAAGGAAAAAATCTTGCCTCTCTACAACATTTTGGCCAGCTTTAATGCTGATTCTTGAAGAACATAGAAATACAATGACTGTCCAAAGGATGGCCACAAAAAGCAGCTCAGTGAGAGGTGTCATATCTGCTCCTGGAGAATTTTTCAAAACTACTGACAAAGAAATAACAAAACCCAGAAGTTGCAGTAACACCAATTTAAACTTGAAATAAGATGAAGTTTCCTAGCAGTGTGGGAGTAGTTGTATAACTAAGCACTAGAACATTTCATCAAGGGAGATGATGGACACCATTAGGGCCTTCAGAATAACGCTTGACATCTTTTGAGGAAAATTTTTTTAAAAGCAAATTTTTATATTCTCTGTGGTTGTGCTTGGATGAGTATATGGAGGGTGAGAGGACAGGAAGGAAAGGGAAGGAAGGTTGTTGGGATAGTCCTTTTACTTTTAGAATCTGTGAGTTTTATCTGCAACCTTCACAAATACGGGGAAGACCAAGGCATACCTACAGCACTCAGCATGCTGATAACACTTTACTTAAAGCTATCAATCACAATCAAACCTCATGCTCTAGAGCTTAACAGTGATTCCCCTCTCCATCTGAAAGTCAGAGATGCACAGATCTGGTTTTTTTTTTTTCTTTTTCCTCTGGGGAATGAAATATTAGCCATTGTCAAAGATGAGACAGTTAACAGCATAGCCCAGTGCGTTGAGAGGTTACAGAGAATTTTAGTTTCAGATGTATGAGTAGTGTTAAATGGTTACTGATCATCTCATTTAAAGTCATGAAGGCTAAGCTGTTTTTTGATTGTCTTTGTTTACAACATCCGGGTACACTTCATTTGTCCTTCAAATGTCCATTACCTTCCTCTTAAATCTTTGGGCAAATGCGGGTCTCGTCTCCTTCCATTGGTGTGAAGTTGAGTCTATCAAATAATGAAATGACTTTTTGAAATTAACATGTCTGGATATAATAACTTTCTGGATGCAACTGAATGATTTGTGGTGTTCAGCAAGTCTGACTACAATAATTCTTAAACTCAGGCAAGCTGGAAACAAGGGATAAGAAAGTGTATAATACCATCTGTCTTCCCCATAACCGTTGTTCAAGAAAATTTAAAAAGCCCAAACCTTCTCTTTTCACAGATGAATAACCTTACCATCTATCTACCTTGTTATTTCCACACTAGGCTTCTGCGGAGCTGCTGAAAAGAAATGATGATAATGCAGCTCTCTCTGAGACATTCTGTATGAATGATATGAAAGTCTCAGGTCTCAGTAATATGGCTTGAACAACCTAAACACCTCCTTTCTTTTTGGAAGAGTCTGTTTCTGGAAGTGAGTGAATTTTTAAGGGGAAAAAATCTAATGGACATGTTATTTAAAAATAACCAACATTAGAGGGTGTTTGCCTCTGAATATCTGGGAACTATGGAAGAAAGAATAATGGACTAGATGGATAATCTACTGGATCTAGAAAGGCAGGACATGCAGGCTTCTCCCTCAAAAAAAAGACTTGTCATCATGCCTTGATTTTCTTCAGAGACCAGTAGTAGTTCAGATGCTTCAGTTGTGATTTTTGAAGTGGTTATTCTCCTTTTCTCTGATGAGAATTGACTAGAAATTAATAGGCTGGCTGAATGAATTCTGCTGGATCTAATATTAATCACTTTTCTTTCCTGTGTGTTTTTTTCTTTTCATTTCTTAAAAGTCTCTGTCTGTGTTCATGCCCTATCTGACACACAGGAGTAGACAGGTCTATTTTCAGGCAAGTGTCAGATCATATGATGAAAAATGTTGAAAAGGACAATGACTGGCTGTAAGAAAGAAGCAAGCCACTTGCCTGAAAATCAATATTTATCTTTCTCCTTTCCTAGTACCAGAGCTCAGTATTAGAGGGAGAGAGCTGCAAACTGACAATGCAATCTGCTGTATGTGATTACATGCAAGGGGAAAGATCTCTGGAGACAAGGACAGTGTCAGCTTTTCTACCAAACCCAATATCTGAGTTTATTATTAAAAGCATTCCTTTTGCACTCACTGGGGTTAAGATTTTGCCGTAATGCTCAAGGCCATGCTGGCTGACCCCATGCTGTTCTAGGAAGTATTATATTCTTTCTGCATTTCTCTTGAGACAGGTAGTAAGTTCACATCCTGAAAGAGCACCTAAATCTTTGTGCTTATAACCTTTTGTCAGAGCCACCTATGGCCTGGGTGAGGATTTGAGGGTTTTAATCTAATGAAGCAGCCTCAGCACTCTCCCAGCTCCATGTCATGTGTTTAATCCATCACAGTGAGACAAATGCATTAGCCGTTTAGCACAAGAAGGCCTCCGCAAGGCTGGAATAATAGGAGACTTAACCACAGCATGACCGTTCCTGTGTGGCCTCAGATGGCTACTTAAGCATGAAGGGGGAGGTTTCCAAGCATTTTAAAGAAATTAATGCTGCAGCGCTTTTAAATTTATACGCTGGGTGACCTCTCAGATCAATACATTTATGCATAAATGAGACAGGGTTTACCAATGAGTCAGTCCCTCTTGTCCATTAAATCTATATGAGTGTCAACTACAAAATATGCTGGCCACAACACATATGTGTTAATAGAAAGAAAGAAAAAAAAGAAAACTGGGAAAGGGTCATTTCCCTCCCCCTTTTTTGTGAGGCATTCAACGGAACCTTCCATCTGGCAAAAACAATGCATTTAAAGGACTGTAACAAGGTTACAGCTTAAACTTTTGTTTGAATGTCAGACCACTGAGAAATGAAATAGGTTTCCATACTCCCTGATGAAAAAATGTGGTGATACAAGACACTGACTTTAGGAATTGCCCCTTTTTGAATACTGAAGATTCCTCCAGTATACAGAGTATTAACTACTAAATTTTTGCTAAGTGCAGCTGAATTTTGTCTATGGGAACATAGTGGAGAAATTATTTATGTATATGTTTATTTCATTGTTAATTATATGAAAGATATGCATTATTTTTAACTGTAGTGAAGTCAAAGTAAGTTACACTGTGATATTAAAGGTCTGAGTTTTCACTCTGTGTTAGTAATTAGCAATATATGTAATTATTAGCAATAATACGTAATAATTAGCAATAGAAAATCTAGCCTCCAAAAAAATTTGTTAACAAACTAATTTGACTAAAAACTTTCAATTCACTACAAGGTGCTTCCAATCTTTGTTATTAACTATCCATGAGCATTCATAGGAATACATTATTAATTTTTTATTCAACGGTGCTTGAAAATTATAAAAGTCACATAAGAGTTCTTTTTAACAATACATCTCATATGTTCTCATGCTCTTCATGTATGGTGTATATTACTGCTATAGCTCCCACTGAGAGGAATTTATCTTTTAGTTTGAATTATATTTGATCTCTCTCTTGGTTCTGGAAGTCCTCAGATCAAGGCCAAGGATAATCAGTCTGATGCCTTTTATCCTTGTACCTCATATTCACATAAGAAGAAACCGAAAAGATTTACAGTTATGTGTACGTAAGTGATGGACAGCACCTATAATTTATCTCTAGTCTACTCCATTCATTTTTTTATCCCCTTTTGCATGTGGATAAATGATACTGGCATTTCATTGATGAAAATTATCATCTCCAGTTGTCCTACACCTGTGGTCTATAACTATGTTTAATAATATACAATGCTTAACAATTTAATGAGTTCATTGGTCCCCATTCATTTCAGAACTGATTCTGCATGTTCTGAAAAGACCTGGTATATCACCAGTAATTGGTCTCACAATGATCTGACTACCAAAGCTTGAATAGACTAAATTTTTTTGAGAACAGATGGATTTCACTCTGTCCTATATTGAAAGCTGAGAATTAATAGCAGGCTTCTAGTCAAATATCCTATCTACATAGGGGCAGAATATAGATAAGTAATAATTCCTTTCATACAGACACCAAAAAACTAACATTACTCTATCAACCTAATTAAAGATTGAACAAATGAAACAAAATAAACTCAGTTATTTTAAGCTAATTGAATCCAGACCTTGTAATAAGAAACCAATGAGACATGCAGGGCTCTTCTGAAATAGTCATATCCAATTAATTGAATTGCATACAGACATGAAAGGGTCAGTCATAAAAATTAGGTAGGTGATGTGAGTTATGTTCTTATAATAAGAGGTCAGAAAGCAACATTTGGCTTGTGCTGGTAATTGATTATCAGTGCTCTCCCCCACTTCCTGACTAGCTTGAAAATACTTTATGCTGAGAATCTTACTACATCTAAGCACTCAAGGACAAAAAGACTGTTCTGGAAGAGCTATTATATTGTATGATCCAAAAGACTTCTCATATCAGCAAGACAATATACAAGAAAAAAATAACACACCATACAGTCACTTAAAGACATTACCGATACGTGAGTTAAACAGATGTATCTAAACATACACATTATAAACAAAAAAGCCACTTAAATTGTCAAATTAAATAAGAAAAATGAGAGTTAATTGGATTCTCTTCAACAATTCAGAGCTCCCACAGTTGGCTTTATGAACCTCAAACAGGGGAGGGAGCAAAGCAATGCTGAGCAATTCTTGTTAACTGTTTAAACAGGAGCTGCTGTGAGAGTGCTGTTCATTGCACAGAGTTAGTCATATTTTATCCTTATTTCTCCCCTTAACACTCGTTTTCACTTATCCACTTGTTAACCCTTAGGAAGCTGAACTGTGAGCTGAGTGTGGAAAGAGTGTTCTGCAGTGCCACAAACAGAAGGATGCTGGTCCTCAATGGCTACTGTGTCAGAAATAGTAGCTCATGATAATGGCTCTTCAGACAGCTAACGTAACTCTCTATACTGCAGTCCGACTGATTTATACCTGATGCTCCACTCCTTTCACCCTGAGCAAAGCCTGAGTTAAAAGGTACGAGGTTCAGGGCATGGACAGTACTAAGGATGGACTGCTGCTCACCTCCCAGGCGCTGAGGGCATCAATCAGCCCTAGCTGCCATGCCTGACCTCACCAAGACCCTCACATCCACGGTCCAGGAGCCCCATTTTGGCTCAAGCTCAGGATCCCAGTCCCTGCTGGGGCTTTGTTGTAGCTAAATACAGACTTACACCTACCATTACTGACTTGCTGGCTGGACCTCCTAGGTAGACCATGGAGTTCACTGCTGCTCTGAATTTATCTGATGTTGACTGGACAGTTGGCAGAGCCTGATATTGTCTGCAGCCCTGCCCTGATGCCTTGCTGGGGTGCCGTGGGGCTGTGCTCTTCTTGGTGAGGGCACTGTCCTGCCAGCACTGCAGGCACCACATCTCCTGGCTTGCCCTCCCTACTGAGGCAGCCCTGCTCCTTAATGCTCTGGGGGATCTACAGCACAAGGAACGTGGCTCTGGCACAGCTGGCGTGACCCAGTGCATCATTTGTTGCTGAACAACAGCAAAAAATTCTTTGAATATCGGTCTGCTGAATGAAGAAAAAATGGACAATAATAACAGCATTGTAGCTGTGAAATAGTTTGCTATTTCTAGTTCGTCCATGGTAAAAGAATGAAAACTCTGTCATCTTCCTGAAAAAAAAAAAAAAAAAAAAAAAAACAGCAGAAGGAAGGTAGGAAGTGGTCTTTCCTAATTCATAGCAGATAGTAGAGTTGGATCTGCTTAGAGAAAAGCATGTAAGCCACCTAACTGTGGGCTCTTAAGAAAGAACTGTTCCAATCTCTCTGAAGAGACACCTGTCTTGGGCAGGACAATAGCTCATCTGCCTGCAGCTGTCCTAATCAAAACTGTGCTCTGTGATCACATGGGAAAGAGAGTCATGTTTTTAAGGCCGTATAGCCCCTTGAAGCAGAATCACTATCCCGGATACCCATGCCTCTCTGTGGCTGGATATGGGGCCTAACTTCCATAGTAGTCCGGGATACTTGTGCGTGATAACTCCTCTCCGTAACTAAAGACAGCCAGAATGGATGTGACCAGATGAATTCAATAACAATTCAACAGATTGTATTTGCTTTTAAACTGAAAAGGATTGATGCTCTAATTAACAATAACACTTCTTACTGCTTTTGTAACATGTCTCTTTTCCTCATCCCTTCTCTTTTGACCATAACCCACATAAAGACCCCAGTTCAATAAATAATTATGTCTTTTCCTCAGTTTTATTGCCATTGCTATATATCTCAATTCCTTTTATTTTTGGAGCCCTTAGTATAACTTTTGTTCCAATCTATTCTTTTAAGAAGAGCATATGCTGTTCAATAGCTGCCTTGGAAATGGAAGCATTTCTATTATTAATACACCAATATGTACTACCATACAAACTACTGAATAATGTTAAAAATCTCCTAAGGATTCATTAAAATTCATTAAAACCACGTGTCCATGGCCTTCGGTGTAAACCTAAAGGGCAGCATGACACCCTTGCATTTGAGAAATGATCGTCTAGAGAAAGGCCAGAATGACGAAGGCTTTCTTTCATTACTAAAGTGCTCTGGAAATTCTACCCACTTACTGGTGTCTCCATAGAATTTCTCCAGGGCAATTCTGGATGAAAAACGCTACCTAAGATTGAAAAGTAGGTGAACAAGCCTAAATCTATTTTTATTCTTGGCTGTAGTGTTAATTTAAACTCTTAAAATGTTTATATTTCATTTTCTACTTTGTTTTCCACCTTAATGTAATGACCTTGGCTTTCCATACAAATATTATAAAACTAGATTGAATTTCAGCTATATAATTATTTTGTGCAGTCCTTTACCTTATATAAAACAGCATTTTAAATAATATGATTTAATTTTTTTAGAACGAATAAATGGAATGCAATCATCCCTTCTCAGTAATTTGAAACAGTGATTTTTTTTCTTTTAGCCACTAGGCATCACACACAGAATTGAGCAATATATTTGATTTCCCAAGCCAAGAGGAGAACATCAGAGAATAGTATTCTCAAGAGTCATGTAGTCAGAAAAACGGTCCTTTCATGCAGTTAGAACAAAAAAATCTTGCCTTTTCCCTAATAATCTGCAGATTCCAGTTCAATCTCTTAGAGTGGTTTTCTATTTTGTACCAGAAACCACTCAAGATTTTAGTGGATGCTATCACAGAGCTGACTGTGAATGGTCAATTATGATGACTCTGTATCCTCAGTGCCTGCTATATAACCCCTAACAGATTGTATCTCATCTACATGAGAAAGTAAAACGTTGTATAACAAAAAGTAACTACGGTCGTGTGTGCCAAAATTTTAAGTGCAATAGCCAAATGCTATGGACTTAATTATTATCTTAACAAACTCAAATAATTTGTGTTTTAATGTAAAGTCCAATTAAGTTCATAAAAAATAGATTTCTGAAGAAACATAGTAGTCATTTTGTTTTACTTCTGAAACTGATCTTGAGTTTGTGAATTCTAATAGGTGCAACTCTCAATTCTCCCATTAATTCTGTGAAACCTTCAAGCCTCTTAAATTCTAGACTACAAAATTCCTGATTTTAACCCATTCCTAGAGAAGTGGGAGGTGGTGGGATTGTTAATGTTTGTTTCCCACAAGGCTGAAATCACATAAAAAACAAATCAAAGAGGAACATGGCAGAAATCCAGGACTAAATTCTTGCTGTGAGAAGAATTCATTGTGGCACTGATTTCTGATTCCAGCTCTAATTCTTTCCCAGTCTAAACTTTGAATACGCCCTAATGCAAGGATTAGTTAAATCTGGTTTTGCATGCTACTTCTTTTGATCACATGTAATTTGAAATCTCTACATTTCCTGAACAGACTTTTCCCCAAACTTCTTTCATTAAATCTCCTAAATACTGTCTGCACTGTTCTTACAAACCACTGTACAAAACGGCTTTGAAAATGTGTCCATGGAAGAATTTAGCATGAAAAATGTCAAAGACAGAGCTACTCAATTTAAAGTCCAGTTTCCTCCCTCCCTCCAAGGACTGATAGATATATTAGAGTCTCTTGGCTTTTTCATCCAAACTGAGATGTCAAAAATTGCATCTCACAGGCTTTCCCCCAAGATGGAAAGAATTCAGTAAGAATTCAGTACTCTTAAAATAGGTGCCTAAACCCTGCTAGACACCACAGATTTCCCGCCTGGCCTCCACCTGAAAAAGGGTAAGGGTTTCTCCTAGTCCTCTGTCATATTTGTCATCCCTATGTGGATTTCTTTGACATCCTGAAGATCTGAAATAGCAGTAAACGTTTATTTACTTAGATAGCTTAATTGCTCCTGGAGTGGAGTGGAGGGAATAAAAGAGAGCCCAATGATTTCACTGAAGTCTGTATTAGTGTCTTGATTAATTAACAGACTTTCATTTTTAATGAAGAAAACATTCTAATGATTTGTAGTTACTCTTTTTGTATATATTTGATTTGAAGGATCAGGATTAATTACTGAAGAAAAAAAAACAGAAGTGTCATACCTTTTTCTGAGTATAAGATTCATTAGTATATCATCATATTATAAATTTGGGGCATCATCTCCTAATAGCTTCACTTGGAGACTGTGACCAGGACTAGCTCGTACTCATATGGGCTGTGCTCAAGGAGGAGCACTGATTGCACCATGACAGTGTGGAGGTTCAGAACATATACCTGTTTGGATGCAAGAGAGGCCTCGTTTCTCCAAACTCCCCTAAGGCAGCCTGCCCTCCCTCACCCCGAACATGAGCTACCCTCAGACTGGAGGAGACTGAAAGAGGCCTGACTGAGCATTGTCATTTTGTGCTCCAGACAGGCAGCAGGAACAGGAGGCTTTGCTCTGCACATCCCAGCCCTACCACTTCCTGACCAGCAGTTCTGGCCCAGCATCATGGATTTATAGCACCCTTGGGAGCTCCCAGGTGGGTGGATGGGTCATTTCCAGAGGGAATGGCAATGTTCTTCTCTGCTATTGTCCTCCACATCCTTTAAGCACACTTGATGGATGTCTTTTACTATTTCAGGAGTGCAGATGTGCTGCAGTTTGTAAATGTGTTGCCTTTCCCTCATCTTCCTCTTCGGAGGACATCACTTTAAAAGCAGTTGTCCACTCCTCACTTCCCTACTGTAGTCAAGTCACACTGGAAAATGTTCTTGTTCCTTCAAACTCTGCTTATCATGCTTCTCACCTCATTGACAAAAGAGTCAGTGAAAGACACAGAACTAGCATCACAAAACCAAAAAATAGACTTGGGGAAGCAGGCAGGCTGGCAAAGTAACTTTCTAACTTAAAGATTCAGTTGCGTGTCATTTGGCCATCACTATTCTGCTGTGAAATTCATTAAATGACATTCTATGATGGCAAGATAGCACTACACTGGGCTGACATTTTCGAAGAGAAACGCAAACAAGCTATCATTTATATTTTCTTTGGGAAGCAGAAGTACACTTGCATAAGCAACAAGCATCTATGGAAATATAACATTATTTATATAATATTCTTCATCTATAAAGAATTACTTAGGTGTGCAAAACATGATTAGTATGCAATATATTATTTATGCACATTATATGCTTTTAATATGGCAAGACTGCTGGTAAGGAGATCTTAATAGGTGACTAATGAGCTATAACAAAAAGATATAAATAAAGTACTGCTAATATGCTATCTAATACAGGGATAGTGACTTATATTTCTGAATAAGAAAGAACGAAAACTTTTCCTTTGTTGTTCTTCCGGCCTTCTCCCAGCAGTACATTTAATATTGGGAGATAAATGGTCAGATCAATAGGAAACACCATCTACATGGAAAATACAGAAACAGTAAAATAAATCACAGTGTCCTAGTCCTTCAAGATTTGTGTTACCAAAACACATATATTTTCAGAGTTTATGTTTTTCCTAGCAACTGTGCTGCACACTAAGTGTGCATTTTGCCTTTTAAATATAATTACAAAGATGTGAAAAATGGTGGAATTCAGTGAAATGATGAAATACCATCTGTTAAGAAGACTTGGCAAGAATATAAGGTTCTCATATTCAAGAAAAATAATGATGTGTTAGTCTCAGAATGAAAAAAAAAATCAGAAAGTTGCAATAAAGACTACATGTAAAACTATTGCATAAATCTCAACCACAGCATTCTTCAGTCTTTGTCAACTTATTCTTAGTCCTCAGTGGTATTATTTAAATATGGGCCTGGAAAAGTTATAGGCTTAACTTTTTTTTTCCTTATTTCACTGTTAAAAAAATGAAACTTTTGGATTTGGGGGAGTTCTTTTGTTTGTTTTATTATGAAGTGGTAAAGTCTTAATTTCTGGAAGAACTGCACAATTAGATAGGTAAAAAATGAACAGATATGCAAGTTTTTTTGAGATGTTCTTATTAATAGTGCAAGGGAAAATTTTACGCAGTACTTTAGAATATGAAAATGTGAAATTTAGTATTATATGGAATTACTTGTAAATACAAAAAAAATCTGAAAACTATATCATCTTTTTTTTTCACCAGGATTATCCAAATATGAATTATTATATCTATATAGATGTCACTGTGAAACTCAAAATGTTAACTTTATAAATTAATTTTATTTTTAGGAGATATTTTTCTTTGTATTCACAATGTAATCTCAGCACAACTCCTACACATTTACAGAGTAAAGCTAAAAAAGTGGTACAGTGACTAGGTTTACTGTAGCTGAGACCCCAATTTGCCACAGCCTATAGAATTAATTTTCTTTGTCTGTAAAGAATATTGCTGATCAAGACTGTCTGGAAGATTTATAACAAACGATTTGTAATGAATGTTTTCATGTTTTAGTATATGATGTATAATAAAGACCCAAAATCATTCAACCAGTGAACATAATTCTAGAACTTTTAATCCTATTATATCTTTTACGAGTGTCTCTTTAGAAAAGAAAGATATTTTGTCATTTCAAATCTGCTGACTTTTATTTTACTGAGAATTTGATGATTTTTTTTTCCAAACTGAGGTAAAGAATGATAAGGTTTTTATTAACATTATTATTTTAAACTACTATAGATTTATAGTACATAGTGCCATAGGATTAATGCTCTTTAAAAACAATATTTACATTAATTTTGCCTCCTCAGTAGACAATCACACCGATGATCCCAAAAGATAGGAAGGTAATGCAGGAACTTCACCTTCTTTTTCGTGGAGAGATGGGTTAGAGTTTGCCTACTGGAAATCTAGAAAGCCTATATCTGCAGAAAGGAGTAGCTGTATCTTGGCAATAAGGTAACTTAAAAGCACCTCTTGCCATTTATCTCAGATGTGCTCTCCTTTCTAAGTTTTATTATAAAAAGGTAGAAGTGACACCTTACAGAACCCTCCAGTCTTTAAATATAGTCTTTCAAAAAGACTCATGTTCCTCCAGGACTAGTATTCCTTTACAAATCTAAGCAGAATAAGCTTTCTTCTGCAGCCTTCTTATCATCAAGTATTTTTTTTCTTTCTCTGTATCAGATTTCCTCAGCAAATTTAACTTGGAATAGTCCTAAAAGGATAGCTCAAAGTTTACACTGATTTATACGGATTGAGAAGCTGGTTCAGCCAGCTGCAAGAACAATTTTTCAGGCTGAAACCTGATTTCCTTCAGCACATTCCAGTATCGGTGGGAATTCTTGGGCTCTATTTGACTCCCTGTACCATGGTTTTGTTAACAATTTTCCTCCCCGTGATTGCCCCAAACACTAATACCACTTCTATCCCAACCCATGTTTATACCACCCTGTCCAAATACTCTCATATTCCTATCCACCGTCATCTGGTATTTTATTCTGATGCTATGTAGAAGTTTCTAGTTTCTGGAGTGGGGTTGCACAGGCCTGCAATGCTCTTGCAGGGAGCACCTGATGCTGTGATCATCTTCCTATTTATAATTTTAACTACATTTTAGTTTGTCTCAGAATCACTATTCTGAGAGTCTTGGAGAGAAATCAGTCTTAGCTCTGGGTATGGGAAGCTGAACTGTTGTAGGATTTCTCCAAACTGTCCTCAGTATGTGCTTATCAGCAAGCGAAATTATTTACAAATAAAGTGTGCAGGTTTTCCTTGACTTGGTAAACCTGAGGTTTGGTCCTAAAATTAATATATATCCTAAAAGAAACCAACAGTGAAGTCTTTTGCTTGGATCCGTCTGTACTATAAAAACTATATTTTGGAAGAAATGATTTTCAGCAGGTCAAAGGAGGTGATCCTGCCTCTCTACTCAGCCCTGAGGAGGCCTCATCTCAAGTTCTGTGTCCAGTTCTGGGCTCCCCAGGACAACAGAGACATGGAGCTACTGGAAAGAATCCAGCGTAGGGCTACAAAGATGATCAGAGGGCTGGAGCACCTGCCCTGTGAGGAACGGCTGCGAGAGCTGGGCCTCTTCAGCCCGGAGAAGAGAAGACTGAGGGGGGGATCTGATCAATGTGTACAAGTACCTGAAGGGAGGGTGTCAAGGGGATGGGGACAAACTCTTTTCAGTTGTCCCATGCGACAGAACAAGAGGCAATGGGCAGAAATTGAAGCACAGGAAGTTCCACCTGAGTGTGAGGGGGAATTTCTTCCCTGTGAGAGTGACGGAGCACTGGACCAGGTTGCCCAGGGAGGTTGTGGAATCTCCTTCTCTGGAGATCTTCCAGGCCCACCTGGATTCAACCCTGTCTACCATGCTATAGGTGACCCTGCTGAGCAGGGAGGTTGGACTAGATGATCTCTAGAGGTCCATCCCAACCTTACTGATTCTGTGATTCTGTGATTTTTCTGGTCTCATGTATATTGCAGCACTGTATTTACAACAAGAAATATACAGAATATATGTAGCATACATGTATATCTTCTTTTAACTTTATGTTTTTATTTTATGTGCTATAATATTATTATAAAATGCTCCTTCATACTACATAAGACTTTTATAAATGGCAAAAAGAATACTAAATCCTGTGATTTTCCTGTTGACTAAAATATTGTAACTAAACTATCAAATGCATGAAAAGGCAACAAGGAAAATATTTTTGAAAAGGTATAATGCTAACAGTTTTCTATCTCCTATTAATGAAAAAAGATTTTGCCCAAGTGTTAAATTTCTCATACTTTCTCTCAGATATTGGCCCTAATGCATGCTTAGTCATAGTCACATGAGTAGTCGTAATGAAATTCCTAACTCTTAAAATTAAGTTTCATTAAATATAATAAAATAATTAAGTATAATGTCCTTCGGATCTTGCACACAGACCAATATCAAAGTTTTCTTCCACTTTATCATCCAAGACATTTTAAAGGAAATACTTAATATTTGTCAAATGAAACTTAAACTTACTTTTGAAGAGAAAACTTTCATCGGTTTGAAAAGGCAGAGAATTAGGTGTATTGGGAAGGAAAATGAACAGTCTGTTTAAGAAATAAAGAATTGCCATCCCACAAGACACTTCTTACCATAATTATGTCTTTTTGTTGTACTGCACTGTTTCAAACAAGTCCAAACTGGGTCCTATCACTTTTAATAAGGATGCATTTGAGAAGATGGATTAATTCTCATGCAGAAGAGGAAGGTGAACTTGTACTAACTGTGGGTGGTGCAGTAATTAAAAGTCAGAAAAACTGCACTTTCTGACAGTTCATTAGACAAAACAGTATGCGGAAAATGTCCTGTCATGTCTAATTGCTACAGCTGCTTGGATTTCTCTGTTATACTGGGACATCAGCTATTCATAAACCAGCAGGAGGAATTAATCTGTGGAAAGATGCACTTCCTACTTTACAAATACCCTTCTGTGTGGTCAGTGTCTCCAGTCTTTGACTGAATGCTATAACATAACTAGGAGACATGGCAAATATAACAGTAGAAAACCTATATCTAGTGGTAGTGTTAAAGTTAGTGAATTGATCCAACAACATTGCTTAGAAGTGTCATGCTGTCTGAGTGGGATTATATTGTGTTGTCTATCAGGATAATTTTTACATATACATTACTAAGCAATTCCAGATGTGAAATCTGAGCTAGAGCTACTGGTGCTGAAACCTGCTTTTTTCATCTCACGGCATGTGGAGAAACTGGCCTTGGTACATAGGTCGGTGGTCTTACAGTACAGCAGCACAGCACAATACATTGATCTTCTGTTCTTCCAAATACTGATATGCAATTTACTTTTGTAATACTTTATAATACTATAAAACTTGTGTAATAAAACAACAAGGTAACTTGCAGCTAGAAGGCTTCTGGGTTTGAGCTGGTTCTAGTTCAGGCGTTTTCAAGCTGCACACTTCACCACTAGTTTCAGGCAGCACTGGGATTTCAGCTGAAGTATCTGACCTCTGACTGACTGAAATCACAGTACAATTCAGTACTGACCGACCTCTGCATTTCAGTATAGGCTATATTGTTTGCTATGGCCCTGACACTGCAACCATTCATGCATACACTTAACTTTATCAACGTTAGCAGCTATACGTCTTTTGAGGGAAATGCATATTAATTGCAATTGTTGAATGCTCATTGCATGAACAGACATCAGTATTTAAGGACTACTGGGAAATCCATACATATCTGAGGCTTTAGAAATCCTACCATCCTAAGTTTTTGTTTCAGGAACTACTTCAATGCCAAGAAGCCTTTCCTGCTTCAGCATGCACATACTGCCTCATGCTCTGAGACATCCCATTCATCAGACTTGAGTTTGCTCTACAGAGGCACAATCCATAGCAAAGTAATTTTTATGAAGGACATATTTAACGTGTTTCTGGGCACTTCTGAAATATTATGGGAGACTCTTTCACATAATATTTTATCGGTGGCATTTTGCAGAATTTGAAATAATAGAAAAATAGATCCACATAAAATCAGTGGCCCAGGAAATGGATTCTCTTATATAAAATTTAAATGGAATAAGTAAAATAATCTACTCAGTGTGCTTTGGTAGCTATAGCACTTGCAAAGTAGTTTTGCATGAATAACAACATTGTCCATTAGGCTCAGAGCCAACAGAGCATTATGTAAACGGGATCTAACTGATCTGTAGGAGAGGTATTTGCACTCTGACACGGGGGATTAGTCGTGGTCTGTTGCCACTCCCTGCAGCCAGTGCAAGTGGATGTAATCTTGCCATATAGCCACTAAAGCAAAGGTATGAAGGAAAATAAACAGGAGATGATGTATTTCCAAGACATTCTGTGAATGCATGCAAAATAAATAACTCGGATACATAAGGTATGATTTTTCAAAAGTATCCAGCATTGATGTAAATCTTCCATTGATTTTAGTAGCAGTGGTACTAGGCTGATGTTGCAGGATGCATTTGAAAAGATTGACTTTAAACAGAGGGAATTTCATCTTTTGAATTTATTTCTATGGTCAATGGTGAAAGACAACCTCTACCAAAGGCATAGTTCAGGGCAGAATCCCATCTTCAGGTGCTCTGATTTATTCTTTTGAGGAGTTTTCTCTTTTCTTTGACCTTAGAAGGCAAGGAGAAAAGTATTCCTAGAACAAAGTTAATTAAAAAAAAAAAAAAAAAAAAAAGTAACATTAGCTGTGGGAATCACCTGAGTGCTTTCTGAAAACAATGCCTAAAAGGCTTTATTCATTACTGTATTGATCAATATTTACGTCAAAAAAGCTCCATAGACTTCAGTGAAACTCTATCAACATGACAGTGATGTATTGCTGAATCAAACCCTAAATCATATAATTATTAGAAGTGTACAAAGTGTCATTTATTTTTATCCAAGTACACAAAATAAGCGTGGAAAGAACATTGATAAGTCTGATTGCCAGTTTTCTTAGCCCTAGAGCAGAAAGAACAAAACCTAAGTGGAAGTGAATAGGTGTTAAATTCTTCAATTTATTAGGAGTATACTGAGTGTAGCATTTATCTGTTTTGGACAGTGAGTCCTTTCTGCAGGTTTTGTCTCACACAAGACTCTTTCCTTAGAGGTCAGCTTGAGTTTAAGTCCAATCTAGCTGTGCAAGATTGAATTTGTTGAAAAAAGAAATGATGCTGAGGTAACTAGAGCATCTCTGCTATTATACAGTGACTCATATGCAAATCCAAAATCATATTATACATATTGTAAGAAGTAATAATCTACCCCTGGCATTTGACAGCCATGCTTAAGAACTCAAGATGTGGCCTATACTTTTTTCTGGTATTACTTGAATTTTAAGGCAGTTCTACAAAGTTATTTCTATCTCAACTTTGTCTCTAGTACTGATATTTTGACTATTGCACTATAACACAGGGAAATTCTAAATCTCTTTGGATGTCACAGAATAGCACACAGGGGTAAAACTTATTAACTGTAGTCATTTTTCATTCTCCTGAGTTTATTTTTACACATTGTTCTGCATCCTATCAGCATCTTCCAGGAGAGAAATCACATTTTTTAGGCTTATTGATTCTTCATAAAGATCAATAGATTATTTTAATCTCTCTCTCAAAGCTTAGATGGAAGGTTGTGGCTTGCAAATTGCAAGCATGAGTTTAAATTTCTCAACAAGATGACAGTTCAACCTTTTAGTTTGCTCCTAATCTTATTATAGGCCTCCTGAGGCTATAGCTACCTTCGAGGCAAGTGAAGGTTTTGAACATATCAGCAGGAGGAATTAAACAGCACTGTAACAAAGGAGCATGAAGAGGAATTCTAAAAGGGTTTCAGATTTAGGGTGAGCACCCAGATTACTGTGTCCAACCTGTCATTCAAATTCTCATTACAGTCTCAGGGTCAAACACTCTGATCAGAATAATTTGGTGCGCAACTGCACTTTACCTTTAACATTGCTGAAGATGGACATCTTTATTCTTTACAAGATTCCCCTAAAAGTACAAATGCTTCCAATGTATTTCTTAGTTTTAAATTTTAGTGGGACATATAAGTCATTTACTTTTTCTTTATTTAGGGTGGAAAAAATGCATCATTGATGGGCTGAAAGATTGAAATCCTCTTTTCATCTAAATATTGGCATCAGCAGTCAATGCTTACTGTAGGTCTCAAGGATACATTTAGATTCTTTGGAAAAAGGAGAAAGAAAAAAGGCATTCTTCATAGCAAAAACAACTGTTGATATAAAAGGAGTATCCTGATAAAAAGAAAGAAATATAAGTGTACCCAGGTTCTGCAATTGGATCTGAACAGACTGATTCTGGCACCAGATTTCAAATGCATGGGTCTGACTGTAGAAGCACGACTGGAGAGGAAAAATGCAGACTGCAAGTGCATATGCAAGGACCACATTTACATCAGCTGGAGCCACACTCAGTTATAGAATTTCTAGGCAGAAACTATGCCCTGCTTTATATCTGTAAAATCTTCAGCTTCATACGGGATCTTTTAACTGTGATACTTGAGTGCCACTGCAGTAATAATCAAATAGGATTTATGGAATATAATTTTGGAAAAAATATATGTATAGGCTGTCATACATCTTACATAGTTCCTTGCTGTCTGAAGTTTCCTCTACCTGAGATGAGAAAGAAGATAAAATTTGGCAAATTCTGTCATGGCTGCCAATTTCTTTTCTAGCAAGAGTAAGAACTGAACAAAACTGGAATAGCTGATATGTTCACCTTGGCCGGGGGGAAACCGGTGAAACTTTATGAAGTTTTGATCTAGCAGGTGTTCTTAGTCAAACAAACAATAAATTAATTTCTGCTTGCTTAGGTAGAAAGAAACTGCTATTAGAAATGTATATTTTATATTCAGCTGTGGTGAGACGATTTGTTTTATGCCAAATATCAAAAGCACTTAGCAGAAACCCTGAGCCACAGTTTCCTCCTTACATTTGTGCCGAGAATTGTGTTCTCCATTTTTTTTGTCTTTTTCTATTAAAAGGTATGAGAAATTGTCATTCTGTGATCTAATTATGGGATTCTCTAATCTGTAAACACAATAGAATCCACAGAAGTTAATAGAAGACACTTTATCCAACTATTACTGTATAAAACAAAATATTCTTATTGCACAGTCATTCAGAAAATGAATTACTGTGCCTCTAATTTTTATAGCAATTCAATTTCCTCATTTATGCTCTATTTTCCTCAGCATTCATTGCAGATGAATACTGAAACATTGCACCACACAGCACTTCTAAAATAATCTTTATTATTTTAAGCCTCCTTTTTCATTGGTATTGGAAAGTTTCTTTGGCAGTTCTTGATTTTCAGCCCTGATGCTTTTTTGGATGTCTGAGCTTTGTTTTTCTAACAAGAGTTATTGAATCTTTTCTTTTTAATTCTGATCTTATATTTCATTTTATCCAATGAAAATAATGATTTATGGACGAGATTTTTAAGTTGTGTCTGATTTCAGAATAGCTGGAACCGTCATTTGAATTTTTCATTATATATAACTTAACTTGACAGAGTTCTTCATGTCATTATTTCTTTCAGGAAAAAAAGTGACTAGCAGTAAAAGTTACTGGTATTATTGCTTGAATTTTTTTCAAGAGTGGCTGGTGATGTAGGGACTTTGAGGCATAGCTGCTCTAATAGTGCCCTATTTCATAAATGCAGTGACATTTTTTTTAAAAAAACAGAATCACTAGAAGGGTACCTGGAGTCACAGATCAGTTTTGAGAATTAAATCTTATGGTACTAGTAAGCTGACAAGTCTCTGTGTGAACATTCTGTGTGAATCCTGTGGTAGATCTTGTTTCTGCGTAAAAGCCGGGAGCTTAAAGAAAGCCACCACTTGTTGCAGGATTCCAGATCAAACCATGAAGGCATCTTATGTGCCAAATCAATTGAACCTTTCCATTGTGCAAGCTATGAAATAAGCATATTCACAGTGGTACATAATTCATTTTTTTTTCTATGGATACCCAATGACAACTGGCCTAAGGTTTCTAGACAACAAGTAGTCCTAATTCTGCCACTCACCTGAAGGCAAATAAATTGCCATCTATTGTGATAGGATTACAGGTCTAGAAGTCTCCACAGGTCTCCTACATTTCCATTCATGTTGGAAAAAAACTATGCTCCCTTGTGCTTCAAGCTCATTTGTGCTTTATTTGAACAAAATAAAGAATAAAATGAGGTTCAATTTGAAAAGAAATGTATTTACTTTTTTTCCCCAAAGATTATATCCATTTTTAAAGTGTATTTGTCTTTTGTCCTGATCAGGTCTAACAGTTTCAAAATCACTGTTTTGCTATGCTGTTCCATATAATTTTCCAATAGTTAAGTACTTAGGTTTTCAAGTATCCTATATTCTAATTGGACAGGATGTCAGACATAGGTCAACTGAAAATCATTTTGAAGAAGCAGATTAGCATTAGTAACCATCATGGCACAATCATGGAATATTTTTGGTCAAGATTTTTGAAAATGAGTACCTAAAATTTTGTTTCTGAAGTCCAGTGACAGGTGTCTAAGCAAAGAAGTACGAAGCCTAAGTCAGCATAGACTTTCAGTATCCAGTATAAACATTTTGGCCTCGGACCTGTTTTTCATTATTCTGTTGATGATTCATGTTCCAGACTCATCAAATTCCAGTTAGGCTTCAGACTTTACTAGTTAAGATCAAAACAAAAATGGATCTTATTGCTGTTGTTGCAAAGCTCGGTTCTACTGTTCTCTCCCTGGTGACATGTCAAATGATGGTAATTACACACGGTGGGGGGGAAAGCATGTGGCTGAAGGAAGGATGGAGGCAGTGTTGGAGAAGAGAAACTGGGGAACGGCTATTGCACAGTATTTGTGCTGAATATGCACGAGTCATATAAGCAAGCCACCTGGCTGCACTTTGTCTCCTCATTCTTGTTGGCTGTGTTGGTTGGCAATGTTGGGAAAAGATAATTTCAACAGTAAGTCAGTTAATTGTTGAAAGGGAGAAGAGTGAATAAGGAGAAAAGAATCAGAAATGTGGTATGCACAGCTGTGCCAAGTGAACTTGCACTGTCCCACTGCAGGGGCTTTTTTTTATCATTTACTTCATGCAGAGCAAAATTAGATGGGGAAACTGATGTAGAAAATTCCGAAGGCTAGAGACAGAGGTTTGCATATTATTTAGAGAAAATTCAGCAAGATCATCCATGTATGAGCAAGATACTGCTAAAGAAACACTTTATAAAACCACATTCAGATATTGGTGAACCACTTTACACAATTGTCCAAAGGCCTATCTGGAATTGAGACTTTATTGTTCTAAATACACAAAAATATATAAAATATAATTTCTTACCTGGGGAAAAACAAACAAACAGCAAGAGTATGAAACAGAAAGAACACAGCATGAAAGCCCAGAAATATAGTGAAGAGTTGGCATAATTTTGTTGATTATATATCTATTCAATGTGAACATAATCAAAACCATCATAAAAATTTGACGGATTATAGAAAAAATAATAAAATTCAGCAGCCAATAGAAAAATTTTTTGATCTGTCTTTTACAGTTTTATTCTTTCTAAAAAGCTGATTTTGTTCTCTTATAGGAAATAACACTTGCTTTTTAGATAATTATGAGCATACTGTTATTACTATTAATAATAATATTTTAGTTATTAATTAGTTATTATTAAATATTAATAATATAACAAGCTTCAGGAAATAATGGTCATCTTAATTTAACTCTTAATTCTTAATACAACACACTTTGTATTGATATCAGTATATAATAATAATAGCAACACAATAGTAATATAACAGTGTCCCTGACTTTAAATAGTTCCCTAGTAACTTTTATTATGCACGAGAAAGCATGGTCCCCATAAACTGGCTTGACATGGATTTGGAAAATCAATGGTAAATACTTTTGCTGATATCCATGTACTCTTTCCCAAAGAAGCAAGATTTATTACCTCTCAATAATGTTTATTACCTCTCAATAATTCTTTTTCAAATGTCTCCTGACATGAGCCTGAAGATGTTATAGAAATCTCTGCAGCATTATAATCTACCACATTTCTAAATGTTTCATTGAACTACGCTAAAATGTAAATCAAATTGTGGGAATAAGTTTTTATACAAATTATTATGCTGGCTCCAACTCTAAGCTTCTGAATAGTGTACCTGAACTTAATCATTTATTTTCTCAATTATGTTTAACATTTAGTCTCTAGATATCCTTAAATAGTTTAACATTGACAGGAAAATATTTTATTTTCTTTCCATACTTTGATTGGATGACCAATTTAGCCGAGAATGATACAAAGAAGTTCTGATGGTCTCTTTCCAGTTTGTCATTCTTTCATTCTCTGCATTTTAAGAACGCTTATTATGAACCCTTGATTTTTCATTAGCCCCCAATCTAGATGGTTCAAACACAAGAAAGTTGATGCAGAACAGTGACATGTCTCTGCAATGGGAGGATGGAAAACTGAATTTCCTGCCCCAGCCCAGCAGGAGTACCTCAGCAGTCAGCACTGTGTACATTGTAATGATGTGTTTCAATAAACAACTCCAGTTCTCAGAGCTCAACCACATACTTGGCTCTTCAACTGCCTATTTGATTCAAGGGGAAATCTTTCCTCAGTATGCACTTGTTCAAGCTGATCAGGGGTTTCACTGTTATATAATGGAAGAGAGCGTAAACCCACAAGCTGTTTATCTTTCCACTGGGAGTGACCTGGACTCCCTCTCCTTCTTCACTGTCACTGTTCGTGGTTGTCATAGACAGCACATAAAGACAGCTGCACCGCATCAGGTTAAAGATCCACCTAGCTTAGCCCCTGACAACGCCTGACATCAGATGCCTAGGAAGAGTACAAGAATATGGCGAATGTGTAGTGATATTTCCTTAGGATTCCTACAGCCTCCAACAATTCAAAAACCGGGATTTTTTTTTCCTTTAGGAAATGGTGTCTTTCCGTTTAACAGTCTTGTTAGATATTCTTTTCTTATTCTTTTTCCAATATTTTTTTTCAAATGATATAGACTTAACATCCACAACATTCTGGAACAACAAGCTTCATGGCATAGTGATATGTTGAGTGAAAAACTACCCAATTTTATTTATTTTAAACTAATTTCATCTAATAGCCTCTTGTATTTGAACAAACAAGGAACATTTACTCACTTTTTCCAGCTAAGCAAGCCCAGTTCCTTTAACTTCTCCTCATATATTATGTGCACCAGCCCACTAACCATATTAGTAACATTTTATTAGACTGTAGTTTATCAATGTCCCTTTTGCATTAGGGGTCCTAAAACACTTGACATTATTTCATGTACAAACTCATAACTGCCAAATAGAGGACATCAGCAAAGTTTTCATGCAGCCTTTCAGACTACCTGGCCCTGAAGGACTGAGGAGAGCAAAATGCTTCTTTGGGATGAAAGGAGAAAAAATCCCATTTGATTTAGATGGAATTTTTTTTCACAAATTGAGAGGCAGAGTGGAGACAGATGTGGGGATAGCCTGATGCAGACACCTGAGGTACAGCACGAGTTTTAGGAGATTATGCAAAACTTAAGTAGCATCCTTAGGAAGCGTATGATGAGGAGCAGATGCATGTAGGCTGCTAATAGTAAGTGTGTATTGCTAAATGAAGGAGGGCAAAGGTCCAGCTGCTAGTCCCAAAGTCAAACGGCATGATTAGCTTACCACCATAGTGCTTCAAGCTAGTGTGCTTCAAGAGCACCCTGGCTTAATTCACGTCTCTTAGCAAATGACATTTGGTGGCACTGTGGCCCTTAGCCTAAATTACTGATTTGGGTGATTTCTCAGTCCAAAAGGCACCAAATCATTTCCATATTTGCTGCGGTACTCCCGAGTGGTGCTTTTATAACCCAAACAGTTTTATAGAACTGGATGTACACAACATGAGAAAACTCATACTGCATAAGGATCTAGAGCTTCTCTGTTACAGCAATTAATTTACCCTGTTTCTAACTGTTAGAAGTGAACAAAACAGTTCTTACTATTTGTTATGGATATGTAAGAACTGATGGAATTAATGTGGAGTCATGGATTAGATTATCTCCTATGGCACAATAATGTGTCAGTTTTCTCGAGTAAATTGCTACTATATTTGGGGTCAGCAATATGTATTATGAATGAATAATAATATTGTTTATTGTATATGTTGTCAAGACTATAAAAGCTTGACTCAATTTTGTTATTTTAATTGCTGACAGTAAATGTTAATCAAATTTTCTGTCTTATGGATATCTAGTCACTTCCGAGTTTTTTTTTTTAGGAAAGAGTCTATAACTGTCTTGTTAAGACGTATTATAGATCATTAACAATTTTATAAAATAAATAAGCAGATTTATTTTCATAATTTTCTTCCAGTATCATTCAACCCCACCATATCAGTATTCTCAGTTATGTGTAAACCATCAAACATTGAAATCAATGGGCACTTATACAATACTACTAATTTTGTCGATTACCAAGTCACTGTTCATGTACTTTTAAAGTATGATTTTGTTTGACTATTTTACTAGTTCCCTTTTAACTTCTAGAAAGAAAATAAACTAATGAAATGCAGGCTCAGATCTTATACAATATGAGACATGCAGAAGGAATTTATTCTAACTTTGCGTATGGATTTCTGCTTGCAAACACATATTTATTTACTTATTGAGTAAATGCTTAATAATGCTTTTTGCTTTTTGCATTTTGATGTATATTCATATAATACTATTCTAAAAGTATTATGTGAACGTTATATATTGGGAGCTTCTATTTCATATAAGAATATGGGTTTTGTTCTATGTGCTTCTATTTTGTCCAATCTATATTCAAATTTTGCAACTGAGAGTGAATCCACCAGAGTCCAGGTTTACAATAACATATTCCTTTGGGAAAGTGGTATGCTGTGAGATCATGTGATCTCTTCACTTTCTCCACTAGCTTTCGTTTAAACTGTTCATTTAAATTCAGGGCCTACAGCTGAGGCCCTCAAGTATCTTTGCTTAATTTCCTTAATTTCACAATCACTGTGAATTAGTTGCTCAGATGATATCTAGGTATTCAAATACAGTTTTATATTCAGCTACTTATTTTCAATGTGTCCATGCTTTTGACAACTTATCCAATCATTTACCCAGAAGCAGATTATGTTCATTGTGCTGGAACAGTCCATTTTTCTAACACATTGAATCTGTCTATAATAAAAGCAATGAACATAACCTGCACATAACCTGCACATAAAAAAATTACTTGTGATGTGGCTCAAAGAAATGAGATAGAGCAATGAAGGAATAACTTGAACTTGACGATCACGTCCAGGATGCACTTTCTCCACAGTACACTGCTGTAAGGAAAACAAAGCCCTTTGATTGTCACAGGCAGAGAGAAAAGGATGGTAAGAATAAAAAGTATATGGTGCATGTTAACAATCTTGCTTAATTTTCTAAAGGAAATGAGGTAATTATCCTGTATATGGTGAAATATTATCCTATATAGAATACTGCAAAATTCCACAAATGCGTTTTTGAGGTTTCTGTACTTTGGTGCGCATATGAAACAATATCTAATTGCAACTTGTTAAGACAAAACAAAACAGGTGCTCAATGTAGGTCAAGCTTCTTATCTTTTTCTGACATAATACAGGAATCTTAGAATATTAATTGTTTACTATTTTAAATTTTAATTTTGAGCATTGCATGCTTAGTTAGTTAACAAAAAGATCTTTGATTTATTTGCAAGTTTGCAAGGAAATTGCTATTTTTCCTCATCACTTTTTTTTTAAAAAAGTTTTTAGTGTTATTTCTAAATTTGATCAAAGAGAGCCTGGATTTCTAAAAGTAAAACTGTATTTTCCTCCTACTCCATTTCAATCCACTCCATCCTCTTAAAACAGGCAGAGGTCTCAGTATTAGCTGTTAATTAAACAGCAATGACTTCAGAATGTAAAATTTAATGACCTGGAATCCCACACCTATTAAAGGCTACATTTTCTTTAAAAATTCTCATGTTACAGTTACAAACGCATAGATGTTCAGGAAATACCAACAATGTCAGAGTAAGTTTAGTATTCTCTGTCATTTGTACTAGCAGGAAAGACATTGACTGGCAGGTGTTTAAAGCCTTAGATCAGGGTGTCTGTTCATAAATATGGTCAGGGCCATGGTGATGAGTCCCAGAATTCATCAGATATTAATGAAATTCACTTCTCCTTGGAACAAAAAAACATTTCCTAGAATTTAGTTTTGAGACAAACCAGAACAATATCTTACTTCATGTAAGGTCAAAAGTCTTTTGAGAGTTCTGGCAGACTAGTGAAAAGATTGTTTTATTTACAACCAGAATGGGCTATTGCTCTCAGGAGGAGCAATAGCTCCTTTCAGAAGCACTAAAACCAGTCTAGGTAAGTTTTAACATTTGAAAAAAAAAAAGGGTAGGGGGGAACAAAAGGAAAAGAAAAAAAACACAAAAAACAAAAACCAGAAGATTAGACCAAGGCTATGTTAATTTAGAACAAAGGACTGCATTTTTCCTTGAACTGCAGCCTCTTTTTGCTCGGAAGACACATTATATAGTAGCTAATTTTTGTTGTGGTTGATTATATAGAAAAATATTGCCTGGAAGATGATATTGAGACTAGACATGTTTGTTTGTGACCTAAATTTCTACCTACTTTTCTTGTGTTAATAAAAAATAACTCACAAAATCTTGAAAGTGGTACACTAAAATAGAAGCAAAAATTTATATTTGTGTTCACTGATAGCTCACATTTCATCTTTATCACTTGGACATGCCACTGCAAATTTTGAAATGCACTATAAAACCCACTATTTTTTAAAAAAGATTTCACTTGTATATTTAATTATCTGATTCTTTTCTATTACTGTAATAACAAATTTCCCTTTCTTCCTCTCCTGTCCTTGGAGAGTTTACAGGAACATTATTTGCAAAATCTGTCTTTTTCTTTCATGAATTATACTTTTGTCTGCAATATATATATTTTCTTGCTCAGTAGAGAATCACCATTCACTTGGCAGAGACCAAAAACTATCATTAATAAATAAAACTGAAGATTAAAACAAAAGAATCTCATAGTACACAGGCTCAGGTCTTCATGGATATTTAGGCACCTAACTTTTGTGAGATCTTTCTGTCTCCTACTGACTGGATTTTTTGGCATGTAGAGTACAACAAAAATATTTTTAAAGATGTTTCTAGTGAGATTGATCAAACAGTTCTAGTTAGACTTACAGAACATTTTCAGGGTAAAAGTACTTTTATTTCGTCTGCCAGTATTCTTATGTTGACTGCTTTTAAAAAGACACAACATTTTCCATTGAGATCATTATTATTATTTTTCATGTGGCCTTCTTCTACTTCTGAACCTTTGGTGTCTAATAGACACACAAGAGAGGAAAAATAGAGAAGACATTAATTTTAGCTGGAGAAATGGCAGCAAGGGAAAAAGAGGGAAATACAGACAGTTTGGGGACAGCAAGCATCCAGAACCAATCCTACTTATGATAGCAAGGGGAAAAATTAATCCATCACATCAGTCCAGCAGGAGAATAGAAGGAACCAGGAGGAGGAGAAAAGGACTGCTGAGTTAATTTCTGAAAGCTTCAGCTAAGCATTGATTTCATCGAATATTTGCCAGGTAACAAAGGATAAATAATTGTATTAAATTGCAGTGCTATTAAATAACAGTACTAGCTAACTAACACTATTAAATAGTTAAATAACCAGTAATAATAGAATTTTCAGTTATTTGTCAGAAACACATAATGATTCTTAACCAAAGCTTATACTACTGATCTTTTTTTTTTTTTCATTACTGGGAAGGAAATTTCTGCCCCCTCTTTCCTTGGTATTAGTACTGGCCTGAAACATGGTTTCAGAGTGGAAGTCTTTCTCTTTGTGTAGAATTTTTGTTTTTCTTGTCAAGTTCTGCAGTACACCCTGCAATTTGCAGTTACCTTTTTGAAGTCCTTCTCAAGAAAAAAATTACGAAACAATGAAAGGTTTCAAAAGCTGCCACAGCAATGGGCTGGGCAGAAAACCAAAATGAGAGCCAAGCACTGTGTCTGGGGCCTTGGAAAGGAAAGTCGATGAAACTTTAAAAGGAAATCCTTAACGTTCTTTTTAGTTGGTAATGGTTTGAACTGTGAATTATATGGTAAATAGTACTACCAAGATATGAGTACCAAATGCATTCTTTGTGCCTTTGTATTTCCATATTTTTAGTTTCAGAAAAAGCGTATCAGAGTTTATAGTCCTAAAATGCAATTTAGTTCCTACATTTAATCACAGCAATGGAAAAACTGCAACTGAAGGCAGCAGAAATCTGCTGTGACAAAATAAGAGAAGAAATGTCAGAGCAAGAGACTTTGAGTCCCACGTGTAATTTTTCACTCTAAGAGATGATAGTGTTCCATCACTGGTGTCACCTGAGTTCCATAACTCAGTAATGTTCACAGTATGGATAACGCATATCATAGTCTTAGGTGATGGTTTACTTCGAATCATGTGATGAACATCCAAGCACTTATGACTAGATAATTCAGTAAGATACCCTGTAATAAGGTCTCTCTCTGAAACAAGTGCAGAATACCAAAAATCTAGTCTCTTGTTGTGGAAACTGGATAAAGAGACTGGAGAGCTAACATATCTATCTTAAATAAGAAGTCTTGACCAACTACAAGAAGACGTGCACATAGTAAAACTGATATTTTCAAAAAGATTTTCTTTGAAAAAGTCCTTGGTCACTGAGTTGCATATTGCTGGCATCGATTTAAAAAGAAATCATAAACTGCAACATAATTCCATGTTGTATAATTACAGATCTAAACTTGAAGAAAAAGTCATTAGATTTTCTTAGACATAAAACAGGCACACTGCTTAAAACTGCTTTTATACTTTTATTTCACATAAACAAAGTAGTTAGAGCTCACAGCTATTGAGCTGCTTACATATAAAATACACATCTGTTCTCAAACTGTCTCACACAGTACATTTTATGTGCCTGTTTTATACACCTTTATTCCAGAGATCAAAAAATAGTGGCAGCTTCACAGTGAAATAAAATATACATTCCATAGTGACTAACATATTTAATTGTCGTCCATATGTTGGATGCTTTAAAATATCCTTTCTTTTTAAATAGAGAGGAGGGTTCAGGCTAATTGGTGTCTTATCAACCAGACACTATCTGCACACAAGGGAATGAGT
Source organism: Rhea pennata (assembly GCF_028389875.1). Classification (NCBI taxonomy): domain Eukaryota; kingdom Metazoa; phylum Chordata; class Aves; order Rheiformes; family Rheidae; genus Rhea; species Rhea pennata. The sequence goes on along the minus strand of NC_084663.1, from coordinate 139,703,446 downwards.
CTCTGTCTTCTTTCAACAGTATTAGCTTTAAGTTAGATGTTCTCTAAAATTAGTCTTCTTTTCACTGCATCTCAAATCCCTCTGTCCTACTTCTCAGTGATTTCTAGAGACTTTAGATCCACTGTTCTGAGCCTATGCTAGAGAGTCAAAACAACTTAAGCAATATAATGAGTGGCACCATAGAGTTTTATCTAAATCATTCAATATGTATGTATAGAATAAGTATTTTACCTATAAAATATTAATTATTGTTAATTCTAATATTTCTATTTCAGTTCAAGCAATAAAAAATCATTTATTATAAACAATTATTGCATAAGAAATATAACCTCTATCAACAGACAGTCTGAAATTTTAAATGAAGGGTTTTTTAAATTATTATTATTATAGCTGTATATTTTGAAATTAAAAGTGCTTCCACACTGGGAGCCCCCCCTCCTTAACTCTCCATTTTGAAAATGTCCAGAGAGCTTTGCATCATTCTCTTATTTGAACTGAAGAAGGTGGCAAGTCTAACCTTTCCCCACAAAATCTTTCAGGCTCTCTCAGTAGTCATTTTCCAACCAAAAAATGTTTCTTCAAAAGATCTTGACCAGATACGTTAATGAGGGTGGATGAATCACACCTCACAGTCCTAAGGACTTTCACATTAATTTGTATTCCAATCAGACCTTGAAAAATGCTTTCTTTAATAGCTCCTTTTTCTCTTTTTCTTGACATGGGATAGGATACTATTTTTGTTGTTTATATCTCTCGTCTTTCTCTTTATTTTAAATTTGATTTGTAGTGAAAGTAATCAAAAAGAAGTAATAGAAAGTTTCCCCCTAGAAACGTAAAGTACAAGGCCAGTTCATAATATTGTTTGTGAGGTTTGTAGAATACTGCAGATATTTTAAACACAGATGAAATTAGGCATTACACTTTCTAATCATTTTCCAAACTGTGAGACTCATGCCAAGTCTTTAGGATCATCAGCTCATTGATACTCTGAATTCATAGAATCACAGAATCAGTAAGATTGGAAAGGGACCTCTGGAGATCATCTAGTCCAACCTCAGCAGGGTCACCTACAGCATGTTAGACAGGGTTGCATCCAGGCAGGCCTTGAAGATCTCCAGAGAAGGAGACTCCACAACCTCTCTGGGCAACCTGGTCCAGTGCTCCATCACTCTCACAGGGAAGAAATTCCCCCTCACGGTCAGGTGGAACTTCCTGTGCTTCAGTTTCTGCCCATTGCCTCTTGTCTTGTCACACGGGGCAACTGAAAAGAGTTTGTCCCTGTCCCCTTGACATCCTCCCTTCAGATGCGTATACACATTGATGAGATTCCCCCCCCTCAGTCTTCTCTTGCCCAGGCTGAAGAGGCCCAGCTCTCCCAGCCGTTCCTCATAGGGCAGGTGCTCCAGCCCTCTGATCATCTTTGTAGCCCTGTGCTGGACTCTCTGCAGTAGCTCCATTTCTCTGTTGTCCTGGGGAGCTCAGAACTGGACACAGGACTCGAGATGAGGCCTCCCCAGGGCTGAGTAGAGGGGCAGGATCACCTCCCTCAACCTGCTGGCAACACTCTTCCTGATGCAGCCCAGGATACCATTGGCCTTCTTGGCCACAAGGGCACATTGCTGGCTCCTGGTCAACTTGTCATCCACCAGCATTCCCAGGTCCTTCTCTGCAGAGCTGCTCTCCAGCAGGTCGGCCCCAGCTTGTACTAGTGCCTAGGGTTATTTCTGCCTAGGTGTAGGACTCTGCACTTGCCCTTGTTGAACCTCAGGATGTTCCTCTCTGCCCAACTCTCCAGCCTGTCCAAGACTCTCTGAATGGCAGCACAGCCCTCAGGTGTGTCAGCCACTCTTTACCTGCAAAAATAACTTCTATTGTTAAGGCCTTATACTTCAGCCACCAGACTAAAATACATCTCCAAACTGTTGCTAAAATGTTCCTGCAGCCATGGAGAAATGATTAAGTGAAATGATTTTGCTTGTTCAAAAATCTAAGTTAATGTTCTCTGAGAAGTTGATGTTATAGAGCAACCTTAAATACAGTCAGATCTGTTTTGGTTTATACTACTTTTTTCAGCATTTGGTTAAATGCATGCGCAATAACTAAAGAAAAATATGCAAGTGGAGAAGAATGCCATACTTGCTAAAATATAAATTATTCCTTTCTTTAGAATGTGAGTTATCACCTGAAAAGGTGAATCTTTGGATGGAAAAGCCACAGCTAAAGGCTCTGAAATAAACACATGAGCATTGTCAGAATTATCAGGAATAAATTCTTTTTTTTTTTTTTTTTCAAAACTGAAAGATTCTGTGGAAGGCCCTCCTTTTCTGTTGGTAGGCTACGTCCTTTTCATCTCCAGAGAGGCTGTAAAAGGACTTCCAAAACTCTCAAAAGTGTTCTTAAAAGGCTTTTTCTTGTCTCGTCAGCTGTTTAGGATATAGACGAAGACTGATACATCTCTAGATGACATAAGAGTAGAAACAAGAATATAGAATAATTAAAGTTAAATTTAATGAAATTTTGAATACCTTTGTGGTTCCTTCAAGGAGCAGTGCAGTGGTCAGAAAGCCACTTCACTTCAGTGGTGTTCATTGAAGAGGTCTGAAGACAGAGCTTTCATATAGTTTTGTTCTCTCTACTTCTGCTTTTTAAATGTTGCCTTTCAAAACACAATATAAATCATTCGTAAACAATAGTAAAGCCAAAACAGTGTCACGTGGAAAAAAAAAAAAAAAACAAATTTCATCATCATTGATCTACAAAGTTATCTCAATTTGCCTTTTAAATTCTTCACTAGAAGAGATAATTATTTGGATTTTCTCTTTTTACAGTGTTTTTCATTCGGAAATCCATAATCCAACAGCAGAGTTTATGGGAATATTTTTTTTTACCACAGTTCACAGCCCCAGGGTTTTTCTAACCTTTAGGTTCTCAAGAGGGGATGGGGGGAAGAAAAGATGTCAAGGGATTCTACTAGAAAATATAGAGCAGTTACTCAGTTTATTTCCTGCTCTTGTGGCCAACAGTTAACACATTGATCTTCTAGCTTCTAGAGTATAGTAATAACTGTGCACTCTCCACTGCTCTATCCTTTAAGTCAGGCACAAAGTTATCCTTGCTGAACATTTTTTTTCTGTTGCATGTAATATTTTTTAATCATTAAAAGATAAAAACTATCTATGTTTCATTACCACACATTTTAAGTGAATAATATATACTAGAATTACATACCAGAAAGGAATTACGCAATATATGTAATTAATTCAATGCAGTTTTCCAAAAGCAACTTCAGTTTTCCCACTAAGTAACAAATTGATTGAAAGTAAAAGCATTAACAAATTGAGTTAGGCACCATCTTGCAAAAATATTTGGCAGAAAATGGTTTTAGGAAAAAAGATGTAAATTAAATTGCTTTTAGCTTTTTGAGCTCATCTAAAACTGATGATGTTTTATTTAATTTTGTGTAGAAATGATTGTAGGTAAATAAGATGTGAAATGATATCATTTCCAACACACGGGATATCCTTTTACTTCTCTACAGCTGTGTTTGGTTTAAAATTATAGCTATTGTATCTGCAAGACCCAACATCCCTTTATCTATCACCTTATATCTGGCGTTAATAGGAACAGATGTTCTTTCAGTAAGTTTTCATGGTTGAAAGTTTACATTTCTCTTTAAAAATACAAGCATAGGCAATTAAATGGGAAATAAAACTATGGATACTCTAGTCATAGCGATCTGCTTGCTATAAATGAGACCTGACCCTATTGAAGTTGATGTCAAAATTCCAGTTGGTTTTAGCGATGTCTGAATTCTCTGTATCATTTGCCTAAGATCTAGAGCTGATTATCGATATGAAATTGTTCATCGATTTAATTCTAATTTTGAGTTTATTAATTTATTTTTAAAACAGACAGGTGCCTGAAAGTTAGAGGATTTTTGGTTTTGGGTTTTTTTTTTGCATGACAAGCTGAGTGTAGAACTGCCTTGACGGAGCATCTGTCAGTGGTATATGTGGTTCTTAAAACACCACTAAATCTTCTGATGAAATCTGCACAGCCATTTGGTTTTAGGTTTTTAGAGTGGTTTTTTTTGTTTTTTTTTTTGTTTTTTTTTTTTTTGTCTTCCTATTCTATTGCCCACTCGTACCAATGACACCAAGACAAACAATTTGATTTGGCAAAGAATTTAGGATGCTTGATCACTCTTTTTCCCATTGTAAGTTAAGTGTCATGTAGGTTTGACTATATGTAATTGCTGTATCATATCTAGGAAAAATGACTTGATGGACTCAACTCATTTCCTAGTAGACACAGTTTGTGAGCTAAACTCACCACCTTAAAAGCCTGTAATTATTTCTCTAAATGAAATTGGCAATTTTGTATAGAAAAGCCAATTACTAAATTGACTGAGCAATTTACATTCTCGTGTCATCTTTGCAGGTGGTCCTTCCAGGTCTTGCTTGAGGTACATTGGAAAGGCAGCCAGAACTGTTATTTCCCGTGTGCTTTTAGATAAATCAGGATTAAATGTCCTTGTTTGCCAGTCTTGCACTTTATCCACTAAATATAAAAAATAAGTACTGCACAGACAAGACTTATGCAGGTATAGTAAATTACTTTTATATCTCAACATTTATATATTTTTTTGGCATGGATTTTGGTACAGATGTCTCCTTTCTCAAGGACAGCAGATGGAGATAGTCTCACTCAGGAAAGAAAAAGTGAATTAAAAATGTTTTAGACAAAGTAGGATGAAGTAATAAAATAGGCACAAAACTAAAATCTGAACTTTTCCCAGATTTTGAGTTACATAGGAATGGTAAAAGATATTAAAATCATTAAAAGTCTCATTGTATGAGAATACTGAACTGTTTGTAATGATGAGAGTCTTGTTTATCTCTTTTGTTTTTTTAAGAAAGTATTTTCACTAAAGCTGGCCAGAGATCATAAATGAATTTTTAAAAGTTTATATGCTGTAGTGGGATAAAACCAAACCTTTTAAAAGTTTTCCAAATTAATTGTGTCAAAATGCCCACCCTAGTGTCTGAAAGGCTGCATGTTTAACTTGACTGGTCATTCTTTCTTATCTTATTGTCAATTTGTTATCAAAATTTATATGTATATGTGAAACTTTATAAAGAACATTTTGATAGAAAAAAAACATGAAATTGCTGAAAGAATTTTCACCAGTTGTGCTTTGCAGCACACTGTAGCAAACTGCTATGACTGTTTTACACTGGAGAATGTATTTGGTTAATATATTCTCAATTAGCTAGTTTTATTTCATGAAATCACCACTAACGAAAATAAGAATGTTTCCATGGAAAATTTTCAAACACTTCCAGCTTCTGAGTTTGAAAAATGAAGGCATAACCAAATGTCACAACTTTCTATTATGTTTTTCTCTTTCATGAGAAAATCATATCTATTTGGAAATGAAACTAAAATGAAATGTTTAATCAAATGCAATGTTTAATAAAATGGTGAAGCAATAATTACAAATGATCATTTTACATGTCTTTTGCCTGTATTTCATATATCACCAATAAGACTGTGTAGCAGCATTTCTTCTCAGGAGAAGGTTCAGCCAAAAAGCCAGATGTGGATTAAGTGGATTGGATTAGCCACTTAATTTAAGTACAGTGAAAAAGTTGTTTTCTGCTGTTTTGGTTATGCTAGTAAAACTGTAACTGTGCACTAACACTGACTTACTAATATTCCCTTAACTAAGGGACTGACAGTAAAGTACTTCATATTATATTTGAAGTTATTTTTTCCAATAGTAATAGCAACTAAGAAAAAAGAAACTTTGTGTGTGTCTACCAAATTAGCATTTAAAAATACTTTAATTTTTTTTTTAATGTCTCCATTGATTTTATGCATACTGCTTCCTTGTGCTTGGAGGAATTTGAGGCCTTTTTTGTTTAGTTTTCAATAGAGAGCTTTTGCACACCAGACTGCATTCTTTCCACCCTGCTGCAGCTCTAATTTATGTTCATTAAAAAAAGAAAGGAAAAAAGGGCAAAAAGAGGGAGAAAGAAAGAGAGAAAGAAAGGTTAAAGAAATGAGGCTTTTACTTCTTGGGAGAAAGTATTGCTTTCTGATACAGTTACCCTGGTTAATAAAATATTTATTTAGAAAATGAAATCCAGGAATTTATTTTCCTGGAAATACTTATAAATGAATGTATTATGCAGTATTCACACCAATTATGCAAGAGCTAGAGAAAACAATCACTTACACATGAAGGAACAAGCAATAACTAATAAATGCTTAGGAATTATGAAGGTAAGGGACATCATGAAAGCAATTTTTCTGCTTCAGGTGAAAAGAAATTATATCTATTTTCTCCTTATACATTATGTAACTTCCAAAGATGTCAGCTGGATTTATTTGTCTATATTGGACAAGGCAAACAGAACACTGATTGTGTTACATATGTCTGGCTTTTTGAATATGCTTCATGTGTATGTGAGTCTATAAAATTCTAGAGGTAATTTACTCTTTAATGCTCCCTTTTAGCCATAGAAAAACTCACTCTTATTTGAAAATAAGTCAGAGAAACAACACTCATGTCTATATATTGATTAGGATTAGGCAAAGTTTAAATGGTCATATAATGCTAAAGGTCTATGTAAAGCAGTTCCCATAAAATTTTGATCCTAAATGGAAAAAATTAATATATAATCAGTTCATGTTGTGAGTGATGATAAATTTACAAATTCAACTCTTCTACTGAAATTAGCATTGCTGTGAACTGCATGAAAAATGATCTCTCTTGGTTTTGCATTTGACGCAGAATAAACTCTAAGGTCTGGAACATATGTTTCATGATGAACGATTTCTGAAATTCAGAAGAGATGAGGTATGAGGTTTCAGGCAGCAACTATAGCTCATTTCTTTGAATTGGTTTACCCAACTAATGTCTAGACACATAAAAGGAGACAGCTATTGAAATGCTGAGCAGTGCACTGATTAACTTTTAAATGACTTGCTGCCTGGCCTGAGATGGATCAACAGTCTACAATGCATGGAGAGAATAATGACCAAAACCAGAAGCCATGGGAGTCGGATTGTAGACCAGGGAGTTACTTAAGAATACCCCTAGCAAATGGTGAGGATCACTGGCTGACTCAAGTCTTGTCTCTTTCAGAGCGTAGCATCAGACTCCACAATTAAGAGCTTTTTATGCATCATGGACTTCAGCATCAGTAAGTGTAAGAAGTGAGCAGTTGCCTAGCAGAGCAGGATCCTCAGAGCTACAGGAGGCTGCTTTGAACATTCATAGAGAAGGTGATTTTACAGGTCAGTCTTTAAGTGAAATATTAGGATGGCTAAGGAGTGTCTATAAGGCTAGGCAGGTGCTTTGACAACTATCCAGTGGCACCTGTGTATGTGCAAGTTACCTTTTTGTTCCTTTTCGTATGCACCTGACTATTGGATAGATGGAAAGGTAAAGACCTTTCAGTTTGGTGTTCAGAGTTCCAGATTAACTCCTAGACTTAAGTGGCTGCATCAAGCTTTGAGAAAATGTCATTGTCCCAGTCTCTTCATGGTAGTTGAGGTATAGGAGACCTGTGTCCTGTTTGCTACTGTTTCCAAGATGGAGACACATCCTCATGTCTTTTCTTGTGTTCATTGATCTGCAGAGACTCCATAATGTAGTGATTACAATATATACTGGGCCTGAAAGAACTGAGTATTAATGCCTGCTTAACATTTAAAAACTTCATGTCATATGGAACAAGGACTGAAAACTGGACTTTGTTCCTCTCAGACTGATGCTTTAACGGTGAAACTATTGCATCATTTATACTCCCCCACTGCCACAGTGAATACCTAAAACTGAACAAAATTAAGAATAGGTATTGAGAAAACATCTTGTATATATTTGTATGTAAGTGTATGTGTGTGAATACAGTCAGAGGCATATACAAACACAGCCATAAAAACTCGTATACATATCTGCACCTGCAGATATTTGTGCCTGCAGAACTCCTATAAGCATATTTTTTCCATGCTATATAGAATTACATAGTTTTGTGGGAAGAAAAGAACAATTGAGGGTTTTTTGGTTTTGCTTTTAAGTCATTCCAGAAACTAAGCAGAAGGTAATTTCCAGTAGTGCTCAGCCTTGTCAGACTTGTGCATTTTTAGCTGATGGGGCCAATATACCTACTGACCTCAGTGGGACTAATGTTTGCTTGACACTGATGTTTGGAAAATTCCACCTTAACATCTCAAAGATAGTATAATTCTTCCTAGGCAGGAAGATAGGAATTCTATTGAGAAAGTCCGGTGAAGCACTGAAGAGCACCCTCCTGAATTTATTATCTCAAAAACTTTCATCTTCCATCTCAGAATAATGAATTAGAATCTTACTGAAAGGACCTACAGACAAAATAATATCAATGTTTCAAAATGCTTCACTGACAAAATCATGATCTTGTCTGTAACTGTAGATTTTCAAATCATCCTTGTAGCATAACATCGTCTACATTGTACTGATGAGAATGGTTATAGCCCACATGTTCAGAAATGTGGCCTTGCTTTCATGCTTCAGTTTTTCAGAGCTGAGAACCTATGTGCTTGTGGTCTTTTTAACATGAGCTGATTTTTCACACAATGATTAAAGTCATGAGAAACTTCAGACTCTCTTGCTGGATAGCTGAAACTTTTTGAATATAAAATTAATAAATTTGAGTTATTGAGTTATTTGAGTTAACAGCTCTTTTAGCTATTTCAGGACCTAGTTAAAGGATGAGTAGTTAAACGAAGGTTCTAATTCAATACAGTGTGAATTTTAGGCTTAGCTCGTATATAAGGTGTAAGGTTCTAACTGACCTTATCTTTTGTATCATTTGTAATGCAACACATGGCAGAAGAAAACAGATCCAGTTCTTGGGGGAAAATAAAATCTTAGAATTTTCTAATTTAAAAGGAGAAGAGTAAGTAAGTGATACATCAGAAGGCTGCATAAACTGATATCATAGAATAAGGTCTGCAATCTAAAATTGTTTTTATAGATAGTTTGTAAATGTGCAAGTACTACATGATATACACTAATCGTGCCTAGGAAGAGGAAAACAGCAATTGCTATGGGGGAAAAAAAGAACTATAAAAAGAAACAGTCTTAAGGCCTTTAGAGTTCACAACCTAGCTATTCCTGTGTTTTCTGAAGTTTGAGGGCATACAGATTTATATTTCTGAGAAGACTTGTATCAAAAGATGTGACATCCTGTTGGGGCAAAAAAGAAAATGAGTTATCTCTTGTTTTCTTGTGTGTCTTCTCAGCCTCAAAATTTTGAGTAGTAACAAAATAATTGCTACTGTACGACTCAGGTTGAAGCCAAAAATGCATTTCCTAAAGTTAACTGACTGGATGATCCAGTGCAGTGTGACAATACAGAGTTCTGTTCAAGCTGCTCCAATGCCTTTTCAGCCCTTTTAATAAACTTTCTGTGTATAGTACATTAGCTTCTGCACAGAAACCTGTACTGCTTAGTTGAAAGCTGAAAACTTTGTGGTTTTCCCTCATAATATCTTATAAAAAGGTGGTTTTGTTCTACTCAACTGCAGATTTGTCCCTGATACGAATAAGCCTTATATTGTATGCCATAAGAGATTCTGAGGAGCGTAGGGAGTGGACAATGAGAAAAGGCAATCATAAGGAAAAAAAAGAAAATAAAATTTCCTGATGATGTTCCCATCTTTCTGTTCCTTAAAATAAATAAAGTAAAGCTATGGGAATATGCGTTGAAATGAATATTAAATGTGCACTCACATATATGTATAGGGGTATTGTGAAATCAATAAGCTATTATTCTTTCTGCAAAGGTTGGCTATTCTTAAAAGGTAAATAAATAAGGTGTTAAAAATGCTATTCATGTGAGAGTTGAGGCTTTCTGCTACTCCCAGAATGAAAGCTGCCCTGATCAGTGCAGTGTTTTTTTCTCAGGACACACCACCACAATACCATGGCAGGACTGGAAGGGTCATATACAGAGAAGGTCTCAGCTACGCTCCCTATCTGAGAAGAGGTAAGTCAGTGTGACAACTGTAGCAATAGTAAGTTTCACAAACATCTTAAGCAATTCTGGAGGGAAATAAGAGCTCTTTTATAGATGACTTGTTTCTAGTATTCTTTTTTTCACAAATAGTCTGTGCAGTGTCTCAGGAGCTCCCCATGAAGAGACAGCTGCTGTCACTGTGACAGTTACTTTTTGCTGTTGTAGTTATTGCTGTTCTTGGTTTGGTTCTTACTGAATAGACTTGACAGTTGGATTTCCCTTGTATTTTAAGTGAAAAGTGTGTCCCATGTACCCCATAGGAGATATAGTTTAATGAATCTGAAGATCTGTAATTCCCCAGTCTTTATTGTCACGAGGATTTCACATCTATTTTGTAGAAAGAGGCAGTAAAGAAAACACACTAAATACTGACAATGATATATGAATTCAGAGACTCATTTGACTCGTTTTCACTCTAGAGAAAACTATGGCCAGGTGGTCTTGCTCTAAATGAAATGGACAATCACATTTAAGGAAAACAAGCAAGAGGGAAATATCACATTCTTAGGGGAAACAATGACAAATTTTTCACTGATTTGAGCAGAAGCTGGCTATTTCTTTGTTAGCCAAGGATACTCTTCATGATACAGGCATAAACTGAAATAGGAGAGGTTCTGACTGGATATAAGGAGAAACATTTTCCTATGAAGACAGGCAGGCAATGGAGTAGGTTGCCCCACAAGGCTGTGCCATCTCTGTCCTTGGAAATTTTCAAGATCTAACTGGACACAACCCTGAGCAGTGTGGTATGACCTCAGATCTGGCCCTGCTTCTGGCTGGGGGGTGGACTAGGGACGTCGTGAAGTCTCCTGCTGCCTGAACTATCCTGTGATCCTGTTTCCAAGTAGTAATATCACCACAGCTTTTTCAAAAGAATTCATGAGTAATGACTTTACAGATATTCATGCGGATGCAGAGTAAAATTGTCTCACTAGGGCAATTCCTCAGTATGAAGTGGAAATCTTAGTCTTTCATCTCTTTTACTATTTTCAAGAAAGAGCAACTCCTTTGGTTCAATTATCTTGAAAATTTATGGAGTTTTATTAATCATTCTAGTTTAGGTCTTTAGATTGATGGCTGAGCAAGGTATACATGATGGAGAACATTCTAGATGCTCTACTTTGGGGAAAATTTGGCAGCTGAGTGAAACTGCATGAAGCAACTAGAAGCTATCAGAACAGATAAAGATATTGAAATTACTCAGATTATTTTGGTAAAATAGTATCAGTCTGAAAATACACTTTGGGGTACAATATTATAGACTCATACAATATTAGACTTGAGAGCAAAAGAATTATAATAAAGCAATAAAACATGTTTCTTTGGCTAACATTAATTTATTATTTGTACTACAGGAAGACCCACAAGCTGTAATTATTTCTTCATACTCACATTTTTTTTTAATTTATCTGTTTTTATTTTATTTAGGATGGCACATATAATATGCAGTGGTGACTGGTTGCATAGAGCAGCCACACTTTTTGCCAGTAGTAATAGCTATAGCAGAGTCTGTAATAGGCTCTGATTGTCAACAAATAATTCTTTATTCCCTCTTAGAAATTACCAGGTATGCATTACTATGTCACCGCAGCTTTCCTATCTACAATCTATTGATACAGATCTTTGCCTTCCCATCTGTAGCAACCACTGGAATCTTCTCTGTGCTCCCAAGCATGGAATTTTTCTGTTATTAGCAAAATGCCTTAGGACATCATCATCCTAGCTGAATCTTTCACAGTTCCCAATGACATTAGCCAGGAATTCTTACTGAAAACTTGTTACCACAGCCTGTATACCATGACATTGGCTTAAATTTACCTTTAGCAGCATTCACAGACCTTTTCCTAAGCAGAGAAGAGGAAAAAAAATAATTTCACATCCTTCTCCTTTGCTTCATTGTCCTGGGATGTCTATATGCTGATTTCAGATAGAGGGAGAGATAAGGGCAGAAACAAAGGAAAGCACAACCTACAATTGTAACATGCAGGAAATCAGTACTTTATGAGATAAATTTCATTTAAAAATAACTTCATAATTTATATATCAGAAAGGAGGCCTGTAATATGATCAGACATGGGTTCAGCTCATGACAGAACTGGCATAACAACCCCATGATATTTTGGTGACTAGTGTACCACAAAACCTATAAATTATAAGTTAGATCCTGATGACACATCCTATATCTGCATCTTCTAGCTAATATCGTTAGAGTCAACTTCCCTTGGCTTTTGCTTCTATCTCAGTCAGATTGAAATACCCCATGTCTTCTGATAAATAATTTTAATCTACTTTATCCTTAATATAAACTCCATGTTTTTTTTTCTCAGATTAGCATAATGCCAAGCAACAAAGCCACACTATTCATGATCCTCTTGAAAATGGCCTAAACAGTCACTATCTGCTCTTGTCATAGCAATGTTATGGCTTTCTGTGCTGTAACATTTTTCTGTGATAAGTTCAATTATCAAGCATAATTTGTATAGATTTATATGTGTGACTCCTGTTGATGACATTGGAAAAGCTGGCACTCAATAACTCACTGACATTTCTCTGTCTTAAGGGGGATTGGAGCTCTCCATACCAAACCAGCTATATCTGGCTCTAAAGAAAACTCAGCCACTGAGTGGTTAGTGCCACAAAAAATAAAAGACTCACACCACCACCTCCACCAAAGAAACTATAGCAATGTTAACCCACCTCAAATATAGAAATAGTTGTGCAGGGAAAATGCACAAGCACGCACTGAATAAGTATGGCCACTGGGTGTCATTGTTTACTCCACCATGTAACATTTATTCCTTTCTCTGTATACATGAATTCATAGAATCACAGAATCAGTAAGGCTGGAAGAGACCTCTGGAGATCATCTAGCCCAACCTCCCTGCTCAGCAGGGTCACCTAGAGCATGTTAGACAGGATTACTACAGGATGTAGTCATGAAGGTGTATTTGATTGTTGTCTGAAATTTGTTATGTGTCCATCAATTAGCTAAAATTAAACTTCTCTTGCTTTAATAAAAATAATTATGAAGATATTAAAATGTTTTATGTTATTTAGTGCAATAGTCTTTAGACTTTGGAAGATCATTTGTTTTCATACAGATGTACATTACTTACCTTTAAAAAGCAACTGCAACCCTATAAATACATTTATCGCAGTAAAGAATGCACTAGGTCAATAATACTGTAATTTATAGTTCACAGATCAGACACACTGAAATGCTGCTGATGGAAACTCTTATTCTCCTCATGGGATTTATCCCTCATTTGGAGTAGCTGACTAACAAAAGTTTATCCCTACTACATACTATTATAGATTAATTTGAAATAAGGTGAGCTAGTATTGAGCGGTCTGGCTAGCTTCTGAGGTCAGCATGATGAAGTGAATTGTGTTTATTTTCCCATTAAGCAATCACGAATAAAATACAACATGGTCAGCCTTTCAATCAGTAGTTGCTTTATACAATGTCAAACATGATTTTACTAAGTCTTTACTGAGCTAGAAGACCTGGTGAGCAGCATGTCAATTCAATCAGCTTCTTTCCGCAGTGTTTAATAGCTTTAATAGCCAATTGTTAGGCAGACTAGCTCATAAATAGAAAGGATAATGCAATCTCAGAGTTAGTGAATCTTGGTTTTCTCTGCTCAAACAATCAGCCTGACTGCTAATAGTTTAGCAGATCAGCTGGAAGGAGATCAGAGCATCTAGATTCTTCTGCCTGCTGCATGATGCATTTATGAAATGAATTACATACTGCTCTGTAGTGTCAATAGATGTCAACATTCAGTACTTCATGGTGTCTGAAATATACTACTTGCTTACATAAATAAATAATTTCAGCACTTTAAGTCACTGCTTACTTTAGATGGCAACTGTTGATTTGTTTTTAATGGTTGTAAGACTATTTCATAATTATTTTATGTTGTTATCAAAAGACAAAGTTTCACAAAACAAGGGAAAGACAAAGGCTGAAGTAGTTATGGATAAAGAGAGCAAAGAAAAAATTAAAAACAGAAAGCAAAACAGAAATTAAGTAGAATGGATAATGAGAAATGACAGTATTACTCTTACCGCTACTTCTTAAACTTATCGGGGCCAAAGTATTTCACCAGGGTAGATAAACATTCCCTTATTATACTTACAGAAATCAAGATCTGATAGACTTAAGAACTAAAGGACATTTTACAACCCTCTTACAACTCTCTTCTACCTACCATTTTCATGCTCCACCTGTAGGACCACAGTGTCTCTATTTGAAGGCCAAAAGCAAATTGGCTCAGACTGTAGCAAACACTGTGAAAGCCTCTCTAGCCAGTGAGAGAGATTAATGAAACTGAGAGAATATAAAGGGAAAGGGCAAGTCAAGGAGAAGTACACAGCCAGGAAATCCAACCCAAGATATTTATTTAGCCAAGGATGTGTCTGAAATACTATGTTTGTCTACTCATTTTCCCATGAAAGTATAAGTCAATCTGTAGAGTCAGAAAAACACATTTTTAATCCATTTTGAATGTTTCCCTTTGCAAAGGCTTTTCTTTAGTTTGAAGAAACTCCCACTGTAAAACACCTCTATTTTTTCCTTCTCATCTGAGATGAGAGTTCTTTTATTCAAACATATGGGTTTACTTTTCTTTTCCTTGTTAATTATTAAATTTATTTGCATGCCTGAATAAGTATACAGGTTGCAGAAAGTTGGGGGCATGTCATTTCAATTATTTTAACGTTATACTACATAGAAACACTGAATGATTTCCCTCATTTTGGTTGGTCCTTGATACTGTCTTTTGAATCTTTAATCATACTTCTCATGTCTGTCCTTTTAAAGTCTGTATTTCTTCGGAACATGTGGTGTTACCATTATTTTATTATCACACAGTATTAGGAGCCCTTTCTGTTTATTATCTAGTTTTCACACAGTTTTTTACTCAATTGGGTGAATAATAGTATACTTTACTATACTTGGATACAAGACTCAAAGTATAAACAGATTAGATCTGAAATAAAGAATAAGGACATAAACTTCCTCACTATATATGTATGAGTTAGCTGTGGGAGAACTAAAACACATTTGTGAAATGATGAAACTTCTGTCATTTTTAAAAGCAAGTTCTGGATATTTCTCAGAAAAGCTTAAAAAAGAAGCTCTCACCTCCTCAGCTCCATGTGGATCTCGTTTCTGCTGCACAGAAGGCTCAGAGACACTCAGCTCTCTCCTTCCTACCTTCTGTACCCCTGGGCTACAGGCTCCTTCATTTACTCTTAGAGAACAACTAACTCAAAGACAATAAGATGCATTTTAAGATGCTGAATGCAAAATATTATGCCTGGGTACATACTTTGGCTAGCTGATCTAGAATTTGACAGAGGACATCACTCTTAATAAAAGTACCATAAGTTCAGTAATAAGGAAGCCAGTACTACGAAATACCTCATCCGGAAGTTGAATTGAATAACAGTATCGTTTTAAAAACATTGGGAAAGTCAAAAACAGACATCTGCAAGCACGTATACCTCATAAAGAGCAAAAACAGACAAAGATCTGATATTAAAGGATGAACAACTGGAATAACAATAAATAACAGTTGCTCTTTTCCACTTCTTATTAGCATAAAAGACAAATATGATTTGGTATAAGCATCTTCAAAATATCTTTCAAAAAATCTTCAGTTAGTGTATCTCAGATAAACACAACACTTGATCTGTCTCCATCAGCTAGATAAGTTCAGTCATCTCTGAATTATTGTCTTATCAAATCAAACGTCACCAAGTGCTTTATACAGCATCTGACCTGGAAATGCTAGTCTGATGGTGTTGTGCTTCACCTGCAGCTTCTAGAGAGTTGTTTATTGTCAGTATGAACAAAGGATCCATACGGACATCTCTGTTAAATCTTCAGCAGACTTTTCATTTTATTCTCAGATGTTAAAACAACTCATAGCGGACAAATAACAACTGCCATTATTGTTTTGTATCATGTATGCACTACCTAAGGTAAAAGGGCATAACGTGCTCGTTGCATGCTTTAAACACATGCAAAATATTTTGTAGAGTGTTGCACCATTTCATATTTGTAGTCTCTTGCTGCACCCAGAGCATGGCATGTGCAAATGCTTAAATGCTGTTTTCTTTAATTTTTCACTCATCAGTTCATTTAAAGGTACAGAGGAGACTTATAGTTTAGCAGCTATGCAAGTGAGATTTTTTTTTTTTTCATGACAGCTCAGAATGTGTGTCATGGATAATGACTGAAATACTAGGCCCTTGGAAAGACTTGCTTTTTATAAATGCGCTCTTTAAAAGCTGAACTTCAGCTCATGCATGTGTGAGGAGGGCATGTGTGTGTCTGAGCATGTGTGCGCTTTTTAGTGAAAAGATAATATCAGAAGTCTATCCAACCATTACTTTTGGTACACATATATGTATGTGTAAAGACATATATGGATGTATATAAACATATATATAAATATTCATTTCCATTATAGACCTTTACAGGTTTTTTTATTCCTCCAAAATTTTACATCGTTTCCCTAATTTACATGTAAAATTACATCCCTTAGAAGAATCTGAATCGTTTTCTCTTTCCTTCCCTCCCTCAACTCCTTCCTTCTCACCTTCATCCCTTTATTCTCTCTTCTCCTCCCTCTCTCTCTTTTTCTTGGTAGGGATATGTTTATATTGCAGCAGCAAAGGGAGTGTTTTAGGGGCAGATAGGGTAGTCTGGCAATCTACCCATGGCACACAAGAGCTCCTTAGAGGCTACAAAACTAGCTCTAGCAGAAGGACTGATCCTGTGCTCAGTGCTCTATTTCTATGGCTAATCACCTCCTGGTGGCCATGGTCATTCATCTGAAGTTCATCTGAGGCCACATACTGCAAAAACTATGATGATACTACTAGCCCAAGATATTCTCGGCTCTCCATTTGTTTTTTTTTTCCCTGCCACTTATTTCTGTCCCCTGGGCTGAACTGATCCAAATTTAAGAACTACACCTTTCACAAGACCACTTTTCTCCTTTTCCACCAAGCAAATTGTGACACAGGGGAAGAATGAAAGGCAATGCAATGTGAGTGCCTCACAACAGAATTGTCACTGAATGCTCTGTATAGTGAAACTTCACCTGGGTTTCCATGCTGCACTTACTTACATTCTTTCTCTATACTGTCTCTGAACTATTAGCTTCAATGACAGCAAGATTAGGTACTACACATTAGTTAGCAGGAAACATTGTGAGCTATAATTCATAAACTAGTATAGCTGTTGTAACCATGTCCCTTCTTTCTCTGCAAATGAGTAACTGAGAAAATTGATTAGATGTTGTCTTACTTTATAAAGCAGAAATATAAGCCTTTTCAAACAAACTATTCTGGTCAGCTTGTACTTAGTCTATTTCTGTGCCTCTCTGTTCTGCAAGAAGTTGAGGTTGCAATAATTGCATCACAACTTGCTTCACAGAGTGAAAAAGACATACAGTGAATGCCAGAGCAGTGGACATATAAGAATAACTCAAAATGAAATTTACTGTGAGGAAAGCTGGTAGCACTATTTGCACAAAAGTGGTCCAGAGAATCTAGCTACTGTGAATAGTTCTCCCAGTCTACTCTTGAAAAATCTGTTCTGTGAATTTTTTGGTTCTTGGAGTTTCTTAAACATTGAATAGTCACTCTCAGGCACTGAGCAAATATAGGATCTGAAGGGCATTCAAAGAAATACTCAGTGAGCTATGAAATTAATTTCACATAAATAAGAAGACGAAGCATATCACTAGGTTACAGGCTGTTGTTCTGCCTTATCTGTAAACCATTAAGCATAATGGAAGTGGTAGCTCTTAACTTGAAAAAAATCATACTCATGACCATCGAAATCCTTGTGTAAGCCTCTCCACAAACCCAGCATCTTTGGGTTTTATGCATTTATCTGAAGTTATTAAATATTTACATCATGGATTTCCTGATTATACATTGATTTCCTTCTAAGTTCCGTAATATTCTTATAAAATAAATCAGTAAAATCCAGCATTTATCTTTCATGTCATCTGGACAAAACAGATGCAAATGAAAAGCAAATTCTATTATAGCACCTGAACTGCTTTTTAAACAGTAAAATTACTTAAATGTAGAACAGCATAGGCATTTACTATGCATTAAAGGGTAACTAGATTGCAACATGCTGCTTGATCCATATCTAGAGAAATGAGCACAACAGTAACTTGTGCCCTTAATTGCATTCTACTTTACCTAAATGCATGTGTTATGTGACTTTGCCTGTATAGTGTCAGACCAACAATGTAATGCTGCTTCATCCAAAGACTTTAAAATGAAAGCTTTATTTGATCAGGTAGTAGTTGAAGATTATAAAGGATAAAAGGATGATCTTTCATATCAGGCTTTTATGTCATTAAATCACACAGATTTAGTCTATGTTTTTATTTGTATAAAACCTATAGCAGAAGAAAATATTAATCTAGAGAATATATGCTTTCCTGTTTCATTTGACATGGGAAAAGGAATGTATTACTTTTCTAGGATAGTTATCAAGTACTTGACTTACTGAATAGCTAAATTTTCAAAATGTCTATATAATTTTATGCGTATGAATATAATTTGCAGTTAAAGAAGCTATGAGAATATAGTCTCATGCTTTCATGTATAAAATGCTCACGTCCAGGGGTCAGGGAAGAAATTTTTCCCAGTGCAAAGCAATATACTTGTAATATCTTATCTACAAGCAATAACAATACAAGCAATATCTTGTCTTTTAAATCAAAGGGAACTTTCATATTTCTATGACGTAATAGGGGTGAGGCATTGCCATCAGCGAGCCATGATTCAGACATGATGTCATGAGACAGATTGTACATGATGGACCAATGAATTCCATATTACAAATTTTTCTTTCTTTCTTTCTTTCTTTTTTTTTTGACTGCTTTAGTTTAACATTATTTTGCAGCTTTTCAAATGTGTTCATTTTTCTCCTTAAGTAGAGAGCATTAATTTTGCCCTCTACTAACACCACAGAACAGAAAATGGCTGTAGGTCAGTAGAGTATATACTGGTAAATTTACTAAAGTTTCCCATGCCAGCTGCTTTAAATCCTTTGGTGAAGAGGAGTATAAGGAGTCTATCAGTAGCAGGACAAGGACATGGTAGATGGTGATGAGACATAGGGCTTTCTGTCTTTGGTACATGACTGACGTCCTCACAGAAATCTACTCAGTAACAAGTGGCATTAGCCAAAAAATGATTCCTTTTGGTACCCTAACAATTCACATGGTAGAACTTGGAAGGAGAGTTGGATTGGAAACCTGAAGTACAGCTGTACAGCTAAACTTTGAATTTCAAAATCTTTGCTTTGTTTAGTGTCAGAAACTGATGCTTGTATTAGAATAATTGTTCAAAAACAATTCTGTGCCCTGGAAATCTTTTATTTTAAAATTTGGCTCTGTCTCTTAACCATTTCATGAAGAACACTTTTTTTTTTTTTTTTTTTTTTTTTTTAATCAAGCCCTCAGCTGGACTAGCAAGTCATATACATTTTGGCCTAGATACACTAACTGTAATAAATAATTCATCGCAGACTGCTTAAATTAATTTCTTTCAGATTGAATAGGGGAACAAAACTATAACTGTCAGCAGATTCCTGATGCTGTGGCAACACCATATTTATTTTTCTGATCCTGGGCTGGCTCTGCGTAGAAGTTTCTTACCCAGTATTGCAGCATCCTAGGAACAGCAAAATGAGCACAATATTCAGTTGCCTTTAGTTTATGCCTCAGCCCTGAAAATTCAGGGCAGGTAGCAGCTCTCCTAGGAACCCCAACTTCTACCTCTTCCATCCTCCTGCTAGGAAAATTGGTGGCAGCCAAATTTTTCTAAGCGTTGTCTCAGGCCTTGCCCATCATCCTCAGCACAGACATATTCAGTGTTACAAATGTTAATAAGATAGTTCTGTAAAAGTTAATATTAATAAGCTAGTTAATAAATTAGTTCTTCCATGTTGCATATACGTATGATAAAGGAACATGATCTCATGCATAGATAGTATACAAACTCTAGTGCCATTCTTGTTTGTCCATGGGAAAAAAAAATGTCCCATGATGATGAAAGAAATCTCGACAAAGGACTGTCTATATGCCACCATTAGATCTCAGACTCAAGAGGGCTGGAATCAGTCATCTAATCATCACTAAGAGCTATTTCACCTTGCCTAGAGTCTGTAAGACATTGCCGAGAGGCTGGTAGATGTGACACAAGATGAAAAGGTGATCTATGGAGTTTTGAAGAAGCAGCTGAAGTCTAGGTGGGATATTCTAGTCCTCACCAAATAGTGATTAAGCTATTGATTAAGCAATGAAAACCCAATCACAAATGAGGCACCTGTTAATTTCTTTTGTAGTGTGTTATTGCCATTTGCAGCATGTCTAAATAGAACTTAAGCTCCCTGAGACCAATAATTCAATATACAAGTGTTTTTAGCCCAATAATACAGACATTTTGTGGTACTGCATCTCATATGCAGCAGTTTGCCTCACACTGAAGACAACCATTGGGATAGTATAAAAAAAAGCATTCCTTCTTGTATTTTCATTACTGCCAGGATAATAGATAAAAAAGAGACAACTATCCTTGTGTCACGCTCACCTACATTTCTGCCTTCCTCTTTTCACAGATGGAGTGTAATCCAAAGCAGCTCCTATTGTGCTCTAACAGTGTCAAGGCCACCACAACCGGAGCAGCAGCAAGCAACAGAATTAGTGGGAGTAAAATAAGAGCTTTAATTTTACAAAATAGGAATTGAAAATATGAATATATGTACTTTTCACACCAAACAAATGTAGCGTGATTGCTTGACTGCTGTTAATACTAGAAAGAGTGCCTTTAATTTACGATCATAAAAACACTCTATATATGCCTATAACATTTAGTTCTGAAAGGAAACACAATTACCAAGGATGTTGCGCTAAAGCAGAGAGAAGGAGGAGAAGCAACAAACCTAGAGTTGAACTGGAAACATCTGTTCCAATGCATTTCTTTAATGTTAATGATTCCTACAGCAGTCTCATTTCACGCTCTTGTGCTTGGAATGTCTAGTTGCTTATCTTTAGTTTATAAGGTGTGCAAACACTTTAGACAATCATAAAATTGCATGTTTTTCCTCTCCTTGTTTTCTCCAATGCCAAGAATGAAAGTAGTTTTCCTTGTGAAAGAGAGACATATTTGCATCATTTCCATAGCTAGCATTTGTCAAATTATTATGTGAGAAAATCCAAATAACAAATTCTTCAGACAGAATAAACTCTAAGAAAACCTTTTGGTCTTTGTATACTTAAGTATAAAATAAATTCTGTGATATAAATGAGATTGTTGATATGAATAAAGAATACTCAAATGGAAAGAATTCCAGGATTGTTTCCAAAGAATTAAGAAATATCTCTTGTAGAGGTCATAGGTTTTATTACCTGAAGATGTCTAGAGAAAATATTTTTGAATTTCTTTTAATTCAGCATGCAGTGACTATATTTTCTTAGTTATCTCTAGCCTCCCCTGCTAACCATTCAAATTTGGATGTAAATGTCCATAAAGTAATGGGCACTACGATTTAAGATACTTGAATGTAATGGTGAGGTTTATGGTAAAATGATCTACATGAGTTTTATTTTGAAGCTGTTTTACCAGGTTTAAGATGATGAAATTGTTAAGTCAAGAGAGAAAGTAAAGAAGTGATATCTGTTACTTGCATACCATGTCACCCCAAAACTCTATTATCCCAAGCTCTTACTTTATCAGAACTATCAGTATTCATACCTCTTGAGAGTTTTGCAGGCAGCAGACAGAACTTCCCGAGTTTAAAAGACATGAAAAAGACTTGGAGGAAACCAATCGATAATATACAAGAGACTAAGGAGAACAAGATCGGAGAAGAGGAGCTCCTATCCAATAATGTATGAATGATTCATAATTTCAACAATTTCCTATAACAAAGTATGAATCTGCAAATATTTTTATGGGTGACATGACATTTTCAATGGGTAATTGATCAAAAAACAAGAGTTTCAATTTGAAGAAACAAGCATTTTGATATTAAAGAGAATGATTGGTAAAGTAGGAAAAGCAATAACATCTGGATCATATGTCTTCTCTATGAATAGAAAGGCATATTTTAAAAACCAAAAGGCTAAATAAAGGGTATTTCTAAATGATTCAGAACAGAACTCAAAGCCTACATATCAATATAGCATAACAGAGTTTTTTCAAGGTCTGGCATGGTGCCCAAACAATCTTTTTTCTTTTTTTTTTTTTTTTTTTTTAATTTAACAATTATCAGTAACAACACCTTTTACATAGCCTAATTTATTAAATCAACATCACCATCAATCTTTAATTAAAAAAGTGTCATCCACTCTTTGTTAGATGCAACCATTCTTTTCCAAAAAATAATTAAAAAAAATATTTTCTAGTGCTGATAACTGAATCAACACAGTCTCTTAAGAGAGAAGGAAAAAGCAAAAGAAAAAAAATATTTCTGCAGCTCCTCTTAATTCATAATAGCCTCTATTTGATATAAAGTCATAAGCTCAGGTAGACATGAAATAATCTGAGTCTCATGATGTAACTCACTAGGCAAAGGATAATTCTGTCCCCAGGGGAAGGATATCTAGGAAAAAGAGGAAGAAAACCTGGTATCTTAGTGGACTACTTAACTCTTCAGCACTTTAAAACCCCTCACCTGTGCTCCTTAACTGCTCTTCTGCTTTCTGCCATGATTTAAAAACAACATCAAAATTATGTCTGACAACAGTTTGGCAGTATTTCTGCTCTGTCCAGTGGTTAGCAGGATTATCAGGATATCCATATTGTTGAACACATCAGAACTGCCTTTGATGTGTGTTGAAACTTGGTTGAGTTACTGGGATCAAAGGTTGTGTTCAGCAGTACAAAGTCCAGCTGACAGCAGGTCATTAGTGGTGTACCTCAGGGATCATTACCAGGTCTAGTACTATCTAACATCTTCATTAAAGCCCTGGATGATAAAGTATTGGTGTGTGTTTATATCATTAGTAAATACATTCAAGGCAATATATTTAAGTATCACAAAATGGGTAAGATGGGAAGGGACCTCTGGAGATCATCTAGTCCAACCTCTGCTCAAGCAGGGTCACCAAGAGCATGGTAGACAGGGTTGTATCCAGGCGAGGTTGGAATATCTGCAGAGAAGGAGACTCCAAAACCTCTCTGGGCAACCTGTTCCAGTGCTCTGTCAAATGAGGGTTCATCCAGGATTTGAACCTGGGACCTCTCACACCCTAAGCAAGAATCACACCCATAGACCAATAAGCCAGGGAAGTAATGATGAGACAGAGTGAACAAGCTCAACAAGCTTCCAGATGAAATAAAACTGGGGGGAGTGGCTGATAAACCAGAGGGCTGTGCTGCCTTTCAGAGATACCTTGACAGGCTGGAGAAATGAACAAACAGAAACATCATGAAGCTGGACAAAGGGAAATGCCAGGTACTGCAGCTAGAGAGAAATAACCCAATGCAACAGGACAGGCTGGAGGCTGACTTGCTGGAAAGTAGCTTGGTGGCAGAAAAGATCCTGGAAGTTCTAGTGGACAAGAAGTTGACCATGGACCAGCAATCTGCTCTCACAGCAAAGAAAGCCAACAGCTTCCTGGGCTGTATTGGGAAGAGCACTGTCAGAAGGTTAGGGAGATGTTTCTTCCCCTCTCTTCAGCCCTGGGAAGGCAATATCTGGAGTGCTGTGTCCAGTTCTGGGTTCCTCAGTACAAGAGAGATGTGGAGCTACTGGGGCGAGTCCAGTGAAATGCTACTAAGATGATTAAGGGACTGCCGCATCTCTCCTATGAGGGAAGGCTGAAAGAGCTGAGACTGTTTAGCCTGGAGAAGAGAAAACTCAGGGGGAAGCTTATCCATGTGTATAAATACCTGAACGAAAGGTGCGAAGGAGATGGAGTCAGACTCTTCTCAGTGGTATCCAGCAAACAGATAAGAAGCAATTGGCACAAACTGAATTAAAAGAAATATCATTTCAACATAAAAAGCTCTTTAAAGAGTTTATTTTTTAACTATAAGGGTGATTGAACATACAAGTAGGCTTCTCATAAAGGTTCCATTCTTGGAGATATTCAAATCTGATTGGATATGACCCTTAGCAACCTTTTCTAGCTGAATCTACTTTGCAAACAGGGATTCAATTAGATGATCTCTGGAAGTGCCTTTTAACCTCAAAGATTCTGTCATTTTGTGATTTTCTAGTTGTGCCCAGGCAGAGGTTGCAAGGGATACTAATCTTATGCCATTTTACAAAGTTTCCTTCCTACTGAACTCAGAGCTCTTTCTTTCAGAATGTGCAGCTCTTTCTTAACCTTTACCCTTACCCAGTTTAAATAGGCAGTAACAAAGCTAGAGATTGCAGTCAGAAATCAACATTGAAAAAATTACCACACACAGTGGGTGACATCTGACATCCTTTTCTTCAGGTTCCAAATCCTGATATTTGGAACCAGAAAAAGTTGCCTAAAAATAAGGTTCCCTAATAATAGGTCCCAAAACATTCCCAGCCAATGAAAGGTGATTTCTTTCTTTTGTTTGCTCTCTGTTAAAATACAGAAGTGATACTGAGTTTCTCAAGAAGGACATTAAAGAACTGGAGAGGACCCGATGAGGGCTACCATGTTGGTCAGGAGCCTGGGGCACGTGACCTAACAGGAGTCTTTGAAGGAACTGAGCTTGCTGAGACTAGACAGAGGAGGATGTCTGTGAGGTGGTTACGAAGACAATAAAGTCAAACTCATTTCAGTAATGGTAGAAAGTAAACAAAGTGCAATGGTCATAGTTATAGCTCAGGAAGTTCAGGTTAGGAAAAAAAATTGTTGACAAGGAGAGTAGTGCAACACTGAAATAGATTGTCTAGCGGGGGTGTGGACTCTCCATCCCCGGAGATTTTTCAAGACTCAGCTAGACAAAACTGTGGACAGCTTGATCTAATGCTGCCCTCAGTTAGATTAGATGACCTCCAGAGGTTCCTTCCAAGCAACACCTCTATGATTCTGTGAGATTACTTACAGCCATGGAAAACCTAAGGGTGAAATATTGAGGAAAAATCTACAAAGCAATGCATGCCCTGTCAAAAGCTGTGTGATTCACTGATGATTCTAAATGAGGCTGCCCTGCAGGGCAGAGCTTCATAATATTTAGACAAACAAACTGCTGATTTGTCCATGAAGCTCAATGTTCCCAGTCAAGGAACTGATTCTGAAAATACTGCTTTGTATATGCTTTGTATGTTTACATAACTATAAAGCCCAGCAAATCAAAAGTACTACTTAAATTAGAAAATCCTGTGCTATCCTATGTATGAGTATTGCATTGTTGTTATAAGTGTATATATGTTACAAGCAGTATTAATTATACTGCAGACATAGCAGTTTAAGCAATATAGATATATACAAAGAAAGAAAATAGTTTTTGGAAAGTCATTCGGACCCTTCTCATTTAACCAGCCAGACTGATTTCATTCCAATTATGAGGCTTCTGAAATTGTGGTTTTTTAGCTATAAAATGCTTTTTTGGTGATCATTTTCAAAGGAATTATCACTCTGCAATCTAAAAAACCTGCATAAATTGCTAAAGTAGAAGACTCTCGAGTGGCTGGAGCATTCTGTCCTTCACAGTTTTTCCTCAACTCACTAGCCAATTTGTTGGCATTTCCATTTGATCATATCCTGTAGTCCATTAACAGGGGTTGAACTAACAAGGAAAATCCTCAGTCCAGTGAAAGGCAATTGCAAAGCTCTCATTGAGTTCAACAGGCACGAGCGTTTTACCCATTTTCAAGAGAGGCCTTTAACTCTCCCTGATTGCTTAGAAATCCCTGCTAACCATACCCTGTTCACTTATTTGGAATTAGCTTAGTTTTTATTGCTCCTTCAACTTGTTAGTGTTTTACTTCTTTGGAGACATCCTTTGAACTACTTTCAAGGATTGAAAAGTTTGCCCAGATGGTATCTTAAGACAGAGGAAATCACTTTGTAATTATACTTCCCTGCAAATAGCATTCTGGCAGTATTCTTGCTCATCCACCCACTTCCGAGTCTGGAGGGTAACTTTTCGAGGTGATATTTATCTTTACACTTTGATTTTTTTTTTCCTCTTGTGTTATTTGAGGCATTATCAGAGATTAATTTTCTTCTGTGATTAGCAATTTCTTCCTCTGGAGAAGGTCTTCTTCCCAATCAGACATTGCCTGGTAGATTCTAAAGAAAGTGATTAAAACCCTGGCTGGTGTACAACCGAACATGTTGTTGCTTTTTCCTGAGGCCTAAAACCTAAGGGGAATTCCGTGATCATATCTTATGTGAGGATGCACAAAATGAGGGAATGTAAGAGTCTGCTCAATGATATCTACAACAAAGCAGACTTACAAATTTAACAGTTCCCCTATCTTCTTGTACTGACTGCCTCAGGTCATTTCTGACTTTTCCAGTTTTGATGTGTATTCTGCTCCACTTCTTTTCTATGATACTGCTGCTCAGACCTGCATTCTCTAATTTGTGCAGGAAGATTACAAAAGAGATTAAAAGCCTTTTTGACCACATATGCCAATAAGTAACTTTTAAAGGAGAATGGCAAATCATTCAGAGTTGTAGTGCACATAATATTTTATGTTAATCATTCTCTTTACATCTCAGCACATTTTTATTTATGGAAAAGCAAACTTTTTTTAAGGTCTGAGACTAGATCCTTTAATTTTAATATGTTCCCAGGGAAGCGGTTTTTGTGTTTTTTGTTTTTGTTTTTGTTTTTTTGTTTCACTAGACATATATTCCTTATGAATTCCTACAAGATATCTCAAAAAACATAAGATAGATGTTTCATAAGCTTAGAAAAATAAAATAAATCACTTTGAATCATCTTCAGAGATGACTCCTTCATTGTTAAATGCAAGGATACAGTAGTTGCCTGTGGCAGAAACTATTTTAACATGAAATTGAATTTGGATCACTTGATTCTTGCAAACATTTTTAAGATTTTAAATCATTGTCAAAAGGGTCATTATTTTAAGGGTCATTATTAACCTCCATTCTGTAAGATATTCTATGTGAGTAAGAATACTCTTTATGCAAAACTGAAAATATAGCGTATAGATTTTTTTTTCCTTAATGGGTCTATATACAATTTTTGAATAAAATCCAGGTTTCAGGACATTTAATAAATTCACTTATATTTTATTTGTATTCCTAAACGTTATTATTCATTATGAAATAAGTTAATCAAGCTAGTACCCTTGGAAAATAACAGGATCTATGAAACAGATACCTAACTGACCCAAAAGACCCCCAGAAGACCCAACAGAAGAACCAAATGTGCATTTTGCCGTATAGAGGTATCATACAGTTGGCAAATGAACATAAATGGACATTTTTCAGCAATACCAAAATACTAACTGATTTTAGACACCTAAATAGGTATCAGTTCTTCCCACGATTTCGAAATCAGCTGTGTCACTGTGACGAAGAGGCACTTCGGTACACAAGCTCCCTGACATTTGTCTCTCACATCTAACAGTGGTTCTTGCTAACTAACAATTAGCATCGCCTTTCCCAGATCATCAGCCACTATCTGACATGTTTTAGATGATTTCACAGGCAAGTATGCAATTCAGAATTTAGACATCTACATGGGCAGGTAAATAGAAATTACGGTACCTAGTGTACCAAAAGTTGAGTTGCTGAATATACTGGTAACAGCGTTATTGGTGCTAATTTAATTGTTTTTCTCTGCCTTCTGCTTATGGTCATTTGAAATGTGTAAAACAGGTGCAGCCACAACTAAGTGCAACATAATGCAGGTATTAGATCATCTTCAGCAGTGAAGTCACTAAGTGCACTGCTTATACTGGGATGGTAAAAGTAGTCTACCTCACTTTTCCTGAAGGGTCAGATCAAGGGCTATTGAATGGATCATGTATCCCAAGATGACACATTTTTCAACCCAGAACTTTTAGACATTAAGCTAATAATGAGCTGAAAAAAATGTGATGGTTCAGGAACAGATACATGCAGGTATCTTTAAGGTCAGTGACATCTGACAAAAGTAAAAAGTAACAGTTACCTAAGCTTTACCTGTGTCTGCTCATGCCAAATCCCACCTAACTCCATATACATCCATGCTGGGCACCTTAAACATAAAAATCTTTAGGCATTATTACTGTCAAACTATTTTTCACTCCTGTTCCCTCAACTCTTCTCCAGAAGAGAGGATTCCCAGATCCCCTTTCTAAGCTCTGCCAGTCACCCACCTCCTTCCTGCTTCTATGTTACAGCCTTCCCATCTTGCTCTCAGACATATCACGTTCCTATTGCACACCTTGCTGGTAGTGCTCAAACCTTGCTTTCCTTCTCATGCTGGTGTGCCTATGCTACTGTGAACACCCTTGAAATACCCTCTGTCGCCTTTCGTCTAGCTCTTCTTTGACTAATACTACCAATGAGTATCAAATGTGTAACCAGTGAGAGAGTCTCTGAAGGGGAGAATTATCTGAGGTAGCCTACTCTGGCTTTCAGCTGGTAAAAATAAACGGATATATCTAAAAGATATTTTCTTTAGATATAGCTTCTATCAAAGCACCATTCCAGTACAAAGAAGTGATATGGTAAGAAATAGATTTTCTTGGGTGTTTAAAATGAAATACTGAAGATCTTGAGAGTTCTGAAGAAACAAGATTAGAGTACTCCAACTGCTCTAATACTGTCAGGAAGAAAAAAAATGTTATTACTGGGAAAAAAGCCAAATGCAGCTTCTCTCAAACTAAGCTTTTTAAATCACTTTATTTATGGAGTCAGCTATTCCATGGTGTTTGAATACTATTTTGTTCATATCCTTCTAAGGTGCTGAAAACTAATGCGCAGGTACCAAAGAGATACTTCTCTGATGCACCATTATTTAAGAAGTTATTCACAGAGTCTAATTTTAAGCACCTAATTTGCATTCCTAAATTGAGAGTCAGTCTTCTTAGCCTTCCCTTGTTCAACATAGGAAGAAGATCCCTCATGAAGGCAATTCAAAACTGCTACACTGAAAGGATTTTACTCTCTATACTGAAAGCATATAGAAAGTAGTCTCCCAACTTCAGGTGCTCTGTAAAGCAGATATTTAAAGTTTACTCATGTTAAATTAGCATCTGACTTAATTTATATCTGCACGGTAGTTTTTTGTGCCCCAGTAGTTCACAGACATTTCACCAGTGTGTCAGCATATCTTGTAGTTTATTTGCACAAACTAGACCATAAAAATGTATGATGTATTTTAAAGTATCCATATTGGAAAATGTGGCTGGTAATATACATTAGTAGTCCCTCCATGTGCTTAAATGCATAGTTGGAGGCATTTTTGAAGCCAGTAATGAAAGGCTTCCCAGCTGTGACCTATGCTTGACTTTCCATTTTTTCTCATCACATCCCAGCCAACATAATATTAATTACATTGAAAAGTCATATTGTATACTCTCAAACAAAATTTGAACTTAGATTGACCTTGAAGTTTACTAGCTAGTACGAACAGTTATGTAAGTGAGAACATAAAAACACAACAAAACAAGCCAGCAGAGTTGCTCCATATATCCTTGAAAGACCTAAAACCTAACTAACCAACCAGAGTCAAAACTGCTAATTTTCTGAAGTATTATTGTTTAAATCTTAAGCAGTTTGGGGGGATTATATGCTTTTACATGAAGTGTAAAAAGTTAGTTTAACCTTGTTAGTGTAGTAGAACTATGCACAGTTTTTCAGATTACTCTTATACAAATAAGTGAGATACTGGGTAAATTAAGCTGTACAGGCAAGCTGTGTTTTCTGTACCTGGATGGACAGTAAGATGTTGATTGTTTTACACTGAATAAGTCTAAACAATTTAAATTCCTCTTTCCCATTCTATCTATCTCTCTTTTTCTCTACTTTTCCACCATTTCTTCCCTATAGCTTTTCTACAATAATGAGAAACTACTCCACTAAGTCTCCTTAAAGTTGCTTTCAAAGTGTCTTGAGGTAAGATTCTTCTGTAGGTGACTGCTTCTGAGTTATTGATCTAGAGTCCTTTAAGATTCAAAGGGAACATAAGCCCTTCTAGGATAAAATTGCAGAATGGAAGTCAACCAGAGGGAATGCATCCTAGAAATGCTGATTTCCCACTACTCACTCTAAAAGCAGCCTTCTTCCAGGTAGGTCATCTTCATTTTCCAATGTCGAGAGAGAAATGATTTTTAACAAACTTTAAGTAGCTATATTGTAGCTATATTGTATCTGTCTGAGCTAGATGTCCTAAATTCCTATTATAATTAATATAAGGAAATAGACTCTTCTGTGATGAATTTCTAAAAAAGGTGTTTATACTGATTATTCAGCATGTTCTAGCAGGTAGGTAGGATGGATACTACAACTGCAGAATAGTACCACTGCCCAGAAAAATGTGTGTAATATGGACAAAAAAAAAAAAAAAAAAAAAGGCAGCTTTTAAGACAAATCTTCCTAGGAATAGAATACTTCATGGGAGCTTTGGACACTGTTGTAGCAGAAGATGAATCAGAGTAAATGTTGAGGGACTTTTCTAAATATAAACATGTTCATAGGTCATTTTGAGGTATGTATATGTGAGAGCCCTGCTTATTCATAGAACTGAAAGAACTAAATAGATTTGTAATAGAAAAACCTATTTTGGAAAGCTCTGTGACACCAAGTATTTTATTGGCGTTACACATCAGTAAGAGGTAGGCGCCATTAGAAAGTAGATCATGCATTGCTGTAGACTGAGATTTAAGTTGTGTTTGTCTTGTAAGATAAAGCTGTCATGGTACCTGGTACACAATGGCATACAGTATTTTTAATTTAGGGAATAAAAAGTGAAATAGTATGACAATAAGTTCTTAATAGGTTTTGGAAGACCTAATGCCCCTGTACTAAGACCAAAAAATAAAATAAAACCACAAAAACCTGTACAAGAGAAATTATCGCTTTGAAGAAAATCAAACACAGCAAAATATATAGTTACATTATAGTAAGATCAAGTCCATTATCACTGCACATAGCCCAACAGGACAGGAATGAATAAAAAGACCCCCTAGAATACGGGATGGGGTTTTTTGTGCCTAATACAGCTGCCTGAAAAAGCAACCTGAGTCTCTTACTGTGCAGTTAAACATGGAAAGTTACTCATAATATCACTTCTGAGAGTATTTACTGAAGTCTTTGTCCTGATGTATTGTAGCAATAAGACTAATAACAAGACTATACATTCAAGATTATTTCTTTGTTGCCCTATAAAACACCGATGTCAAAACCCGTACCAGTGGCTTACAGTTCATAGAGTCAAAAAAGCTGGTCACTACTTTGTTCAAAGAGAGTGGTGAGGTTTTGCCCTTATCCCTCCAGCCTAAAAAGACTTTCTGTCTTTTTCTGTGAAAAAAAGGCTTAGCTTTGCTGCTATTGCCAAAATTTAGGAAAAGAGGAGAGAATAACAGAAAAGCCTAGTAGGACTAGCATCAAATTAAATATAACATTGAGGAAAGGGGGGAAAAAAAGGCTTAGGACAAACACACGGATCAAATCAAACAAAGACATCATTAGTGTCACTAGAAGTAACATTTTAATAAGATGGTATGAATTAGTCCCTATTAGAAGGAAAAACAAACTTTATGTGCTAATTGTTAGCAACTATTCCTCCTCTACATGACAATATTAATCAAATGTAAGAGAATGGGGATGATTAATGTTAAGTTTATTTTTACTAGATAAGTTGTACCACACATGGTCATTTCTGATTATGGGCATGTTTTGTGGAAGGCATTTAAGCAGTGTTTGATGAAATAGGGATTTGGAACATCGGTCTCTTATTATGTTCCAAACAATTTTGTTAAAATATTATCCTAAAGAAGTGTGGGAAAGACAGATTCTTATTCGCATTCAACTCTGCTAAATGATAGAACAGCACTGATGAAGTGTTGGCTATAATCTGCTGACATTTTTTCAGCACAGAACTGAACAAGAATATCTGCTCTGTGAGAAACTGAAATAAATCATTAAGGCAAATGAAGAGCTTTGCAAGATTTGTGGGATAAAGAATCACTGTTCCTTCATAAAAATGATCCTAGTCTCGTCCACAGTGGTCAAGAACAACAGGATTACCGGAACTTTGCTGTGATTACATGAGTTTTTCATTGCAGTTGAGCAGATGAATTGGCAAGATATTCTGCAAATCCTGGAATTGGTGTAGTCGTATTTTTGTTCTTCACATAAATAATAACAACAGCAGGTTTAGATGACTCAGTTCTAGAATGATGGAAGAGCTGCAGTCTAAAAAAATTAACTGGCTACAACATCACAACAACAAATTATTGTTTTCCTCTTTAAAATGCAAGTTAGAATAATTTTGTGTTTTATAATAGTTGTTTAAGATACGATGTGAATCCTCGTTACACACTTGTAATGATGAAATCAGAACAATATTCTAATTGTTTGATTTTTACCTCCACCTATATACTCAGCCACATGAAAGTAATTTAATTGAGGTTAAAACAAAGGACAACATGAAAGCTATTCGTCATGTAGGAAGGCAGCTATTGACTGCATAAAGCAATGAGAAAGAAAAATTCAGGGTTTTTGTGGAGATTGATACATGACTGAATATCATTCATTTTTATGTTTTCTATACTGTCATTTCACGTACAGAAGTTAGAAATAACAACCATAAACTGCAGCAGTTAACAAGTCAAGTCACTTCATACAGCAGCTGGTAAAATACCTCAAGTGTATTTTTGCTGTGTGAAGTTTGTATTACCTTATCAATGTTTTGAAAAATTTACAGAGCCACATCAAAATTACTATATGCAAATAAATAAGAACTTTATTGAGTTGTTCTGAATGATGGCATATATTGTAAAATACATTTCTGATGCTTCTTATGTTTTACAATTAATGTGTATATAGCAAATAAAAATAAAGATGCTTTGTATCTTGCATATATGGCTACTTTAAAGGATTTTAACAAAAGCCTCGCCTGTGACACATTCACCCGGGCCCCTGGCTCATCTGAGAAACAGTAAAAAAAAGCAGAATTGAAAAGGTCATAAAAACTAGCATAGAGAATATCAGTCAAAAATAAATACATGGCATGTGTTCTTTACACATTTCAGAGTATAGCATAGAGTAGATGTGCATAAGATAAAAAAGTAGAAACACCACAAATTTACCTTTAACATGAGCTGAGTGACTGACATGAAAGCAATTCACCTTGAATTTTATTGTCTTGATGTCATTAGAGATTTATATCAAAAAAGACAAATTTATTTAGAATTATCAAAAGGATTATGAAAAAATTGAAAAGATTGTTCTATGTTTCTTGTAAAGACAGTACTTAAGTTGAATTGGTCAAAGAGATGATAAGTAGCTGCAAACTAGTTAGCTAGTAGAATTTCCAAATTTTTTGGTCTTTTAGTCTTTGGGTATTTTATTTCATAGAAATAAAAAAGATTCTAGAAAGATCACTTTCCTACCTTGCGTAATCTTAGATCTCTGACAGTACACCAAGATCAAGTGCTTTTGTGGGCCTACCAGCATAATTCAAAATCAGAGATAAAGTCTGTCAGCATTTCATAGGCTAGACCATTTTTATTTTAGCACACCACTGATGTCATGAGAAAGCAAAGAAAAAATATACATAATGATAAGGGATAAGAATAGTTTCTAATGAAATCAATAGCAAAAATCCATTAGCTTCAATGTTGTCAGTAATTCTCTGTAAGAAATTAGGTGTTGTCCCATATTCTAAAACAAAGTAAATTGGCATAGATTCATCATACCTTCTGGTCTGTGGAAATATATCCCTATTTCAGAAATGCTTGTTTGGTATTTCTAGCACCAACTATTTACATAATTTGCATAATGAGGTTTGTCAGATGATTTTTAAAACAAATTGAAATAAGTTCAGTTCTACAGTAAAACTTTATTGTTCAAACATCACAGTACATTTTAAACGTAAGTAGAAAAAAAATACAGGGGATTTCTTGATAGTGCAAGAACATTTTACATATGCAGGAATACTTGAACATACAGATACAGATACCCCAGAGATAGGTTTGGAGCAAGAGAAAAAGAGTGATAGAAAAAAAAAAGGATGAGGAATGTGATCAAGACACCAATCATCTCTGCCTGGTGAAGAGATATCATAGGCTGTTTGGGAGATACAACCAAAACAAAACCCACTGAATCCAATCCAAGAATGAAGTATTCCCTCTGAAATGCAGTACCTTGGACAGCACTGTGACATTGTGAACCCAAGATCTCATCAGGGATGATGTGCTAATTAATATGACTAGCCATTCACATGTCAGAAAAAGAAGAAAAAAAAAAAACAGAAACAGATACTTCCTTCATACAAGTACAAACATATTTTTTGGATTTAGGAAACATGAAAGTTGGGAATTAATAATGGTTCAAACAAAACCTTTATATTTATCCCTTCACACTTCAGCAGCAGTCCAAGATATGAATTCACTACTCTGCTGCTCTGATTCTGAGACTGAGTAACATAGCTGAAAAATATCTTGCAAATCAGAAATGCTAAATTCTTATGAACTCTTTCCAGTCGTAGAAACCAAAGACTCATTGCTTATTTTGCTTGGAATTTTGAACTTCAATCAATTTCTCTAAGTAGCTTTTATACAGTAGTTCAAAAGTATACAGTATTCAAAAGTATATTCAAAACCACTCCTTCTTGGATTAACTCTTCTCTCATTGAAACTAGTATTAAATTTTCTGTGACTTTAATGGAAGAAGACTAGGCCAACACTAAATGAGTGTTTGATAATAATATTTCAGTTGATTGACTCTTGATTTGAACAGATTTAATTGCTAGGAGACACTGTATTTGCCTTTGATCGCTTCCAGGAAAAAAAAACAAAAACAAAAACAAAAACAAAAACAATGTTGTGTGTTAAGACGGTTCAGTCAACACTCACTTTGAAATCAGGATGGAGTTTAACTAAATAAATCCTGGAAGATGGTGACTGAAATCAGATGAAGCAGTAATGTTGGGTTGAGGATTAAAATGTACAAAGGAAAAATACAGAGAAAAGGAGGTTTCCAAGTTTTATTTAACTCTTTATTTTACAATATACTTTTTACATTCTTAGTTCTTGATTTTCATCTTACTTATTTTACTTTGATCCTCAAAATCATCCATTTTTCTCTCCTTAACACCAAAAATTTTCTCCACAGAGATGATACTTTCCAAGTTCCCATTGTCAGAATTTTATTAGCATATCCCCCTTTTGGACATCAATTTTGTTGCTTTCTTTTTAAAAATATGACGCATAAGGTGCTTCTAAGTAAAATGCTTTTTAACAGCGTCTGAGAAATATTATAACTAGCCCAATGATGCTGTACTGATTTATATTTCTAAATAAATGTAATTAATTCAGTCACTCACAGAAATAAATGCATCGAATCAAGTGGTATGTTTGGCAGAATATAGGCATTTCAGTCAGTGCCAACCTCAGTCAATGACTGAAGTGTACATATTTATAATAATTTGCTATCATTTTGACTTGGGGGGTTTCTTACAATTTTCTGCATATTATTTCAGTCATGCAAGTTGTTTAGTGAGATTATACAGTGGAAGACTGATCTTATGGAGGAAAATCCCATAGAATATATATCATGAGAGTAGAGTCCATGAAGATATTAACATTGATCTGGTTAGCAGAATATTGTTTCATCTGTACCCATTGATTCTTGAATTTCTTGGAAATGTACTTGGAGGACTTTGTCATCTTAGCATTCTCACCTGATAGTTAACATTATGTAGTGAATGGTTTATTAGAACATACGCTTTCCTTCTTCAGTAGCTTTTTAGTTTCTGTTGCAGCTTTGCCTTTATTTCTGATATATTCTCTACAATTCTCCACTATAAGCCAGTGAGGCAACATAACTCTTTTAGCATTTTTTCAGGATGACTATTATTTTCCATATATCATTATGTGTATTCTGTACAGGCTTTCATTCAAGTTCTTCCTACACTCAGGGATCTAATTTGGACTTAGGCTGGGAATAATTATAATTTCAGCACAACCCAAAGAGTATTTTCGTATTGAAGGCACATGCTGAGCTGGTTGGGAAATGACGTAACGCAAACAAACCTGTTGTCTTCAAAATATTGGTAATATGTACAATTTAACCTCTAAGTCATTGTGCTTCAGATTTTGTTATTATTGCTGTTGGGGGAGTTCTACATCCTGAAACTTAATGAGTATAATAAATGTTGCCAGAAAAGATTTCAACAAATTATTTTCATTACATAAGTTTAAATGACAAGTAAGTAAATATAGCAAAAAGTAACAAGAATGTAAAAAGATGATGCCTGATGGTAGCCAAGATATTGATTTGTAATCTTCTCATGCACTGAATGAAAATGATTTTATCCTATACGCATATGAAAAAGATAGAAATTCTATATGAACTATTTGAACCTCTAAGCAAGGAAAATATATTGTCTTCTTTTATATATTGTTGTACCTAGAATCATCAGATCACTGGATAATTCAGCCTGAGGGTGACCTGAAGAGCTCTGTAGTCCACTTCCCTACCCAAAGCAGGGCCAGCTCTGTGGGCAGACCAGGCAGCTCAGGGCTGTGTCCAGGTCAGTCTTGGAAACCTCCAAGGATGGAGATGCCACAGCTTCAAAGGGCACCTGCCCCACTGCCTGATGGTCCTCATGGGGAAATGTTTCTCCTTATATCCAACTTCAAGATCTCTCATCTCAGGCTGTGCTTGTGGTCTCTCTTCCTTCCACCATACACAGGCTGAGAGAAGCCTGTCTCCTTAATGACATCTTGTAGGTGATGGGGGCTTCTAAGTCTCCCCAAAACTATGCCTATGGGCA
The DNA here is from genome assembly GCF_028389875.1 of Rhea pennata. NCBI lineage: Eukaryota > Metazoa > Chordata > Aves > Rheiformes > Rheidae > Rhea > Rhea pennata. The sequence continues at coordinate 139,666,427 of NC_084663.1, read as the reverse complement.
GGCTGCAGGCTCACCTTCAGCTTATTGCCTGACTCTCATGGATGCCTAACCCCACAGAGCTGCTCCCTAGCCCCTCAAGCCCCACCTCTTCTCATTATAAGGATTCTTCCTTCCCTGGGGTAGAACTTGGCATTTGTCCTTGTTGAATCACATGAGGCTCCTGTTAGCCCATTCCTTCAGCCTATCTGGATCCATCCAAATGTCATACCTGTCCTTGAGGGTGACAAGTGTTCTCCCTCACTTTGGTGCCATCTGCAAATGTTACAAGAGTATGCTCTATCACCTCTTTCAGATCTTTGGTAAATATATTAAACATGACAAGTCACAGGATAGACCCCTGCGGTACTCCACTTGACAGAGGCATCCTGGTAGAGTATGACCCTTTAACCATCATTCAGACTCAATCCAACCAATTTTTCACCATCTAGATGTCCACCCATCCAGACTGTAATTACCCAACTTGGCTACAAGAATATTGTAAAACATAGTGTTGAAAGCCTTCCTAAAGGTGAAAGACCACTGCTCTTAGTCTACCACTATTCTCTTATCCACATGGAAGAACCAGTCACTTCATCATAGCTGGGTTGGTCAGGAACAGTTTACTCTTTGTAATTCCATGTTGGCTTCTCCCAGACATTGTATTCTCTTTCTGTGCCAAGAAATTTTTACCAAGAGGTCTTGCTCCACAATTTTCCTTCAGACTGAAGTGAGGCTAACCAGCATGTAGTTCTCTGGGTTGAACTTTTGACCTCCTTTGCAGATGTATGTAAATATGTTTCCCCAGCTGTCAGGAACTTTCTCCAATACCTACAACTTTTCAGACATGATAGAAAGCAGCCTTGTAAAGACATCAGCCAACCTTCTCAGTAGCTTCAGGTAGGCTTCATCTACCTCTCCTTCCTGATCAAGTGGTCTGTAGACACCCACCACAGCGTTGCTCACAATGATCTTCATGCTAATCCTGACCCACAACCTCTCAACTAGCTCATCATACATCTCCAGGCAGAGCTCCATGCATTCCTGCTGCTCTCTCAAATACAGGGCAACTCTCCCTGCTCAGTGTCCTGACGTGTCCTTCCCAAGAGCCTGCATCCATCCACAGCAGCACTCCAGCTGTGTGAGCTATTCCACCATAACTCTGTGATCCCAATGTGTTCATAGCCATGCAACTGCATACAGATCTCTAATTCCTCCTATTTGTTCCCCATTGTGCATGTGTTAGTGTACAGGCACTTCAGAAAGGCACCCTGTCATACTGATCTCCCAGTAAACATATGATTAAAAAGTCTATCAATATTGTACATGCTCTCATTTCCCACCTGCACATATGATTTCTTTGTGATGTACAGTGATGTTTTTCTTTTATTTTTCTTTAATAAATTCAGCTGTCAGTCCTCCATCCAATCTGTGTTCCAACTTTCTTTTTTTTTTTTTCATCTCAAAGATTGTTCCTCTAATTCTCAGTTTCCCTCAAACCCAGTACCTATTTTCGGTATCTACTTGATGATGCCTAAGGAGAAATCTGCTTTTCTGCTATTTGGGAATGTACATCCAGGCCCTGAGGGCACTCCCAGCCCTACCTTTCCCTGTCCAGGCCTCTCCCCACCCCAGGCATTCTCTTCCTCCCTTCCATTCATTTAATACACGTGAAGTAAGATTGGTCATGTCAATCTAATTTCTTGTTCTAAACAGTTCTATGACAATTTAAAAGAAAGAAAGAAAAAAGAATTATTGCAGATGTTTTCTACTCTGTTTGACTCAAGTCAATCCTCTCCAAGTAAGATGAACTGTCCTCTGAAGATGCCTTCTTTACCTTATGACATGGTGGAGAGGAGGGAAAGAAACACTAACCAACATGACAATGCAATATGACAAAAAGTGTTTAATTTTTAAGCAGAACAATCAAAGCAGAGCCTATGTCAGAAGATGTTTCACTCATTTACACTCACGTAATCATACACACATATCATCCATCAGCTGACACTTGCTCCAGTTACATCTCTGTTGAGATAGTGGAAATTAGACCAGGAAATATGTTACTTTCACTGAGACTGATTGCAGGCTCTGCACAACCCATAACAGTTCCACCTCTGACTCCCTGCCTCCTTCTGGTTTTGGACATCCACATACAGATGTATGTCCACCCCCTTCATCTCCACCCTGCTGTCTACTGCTGAGGGCTTCTATAGCCAGATGTTAGCACAGGCTGCCAATCTGATCAGTCTACAAAGATACTGTAGTATACTTTTCCAGAAATTTCAGGCACTGTTTTCCTCTTAGCTGTTCACCCATGGTCCATGTCACAACGCATTCTCAGTTCTTACTTTCATTTTTCTTTTTGTCATGAGTCACTGCAGTTAACTCCTCTTTTCACAGAAATCACTTTTTGCCAAGGCAAAGTCATGACTTGACTGTGTCACCTTAGGTGGCTAAAGGTAAGTAAGTGACTTTATCACAAGAAGAAGATGTATATGAGTCATGAAAAAGAATGTTCCCTAACAGAACAAAAATGTTCCCTAAGAGTTGAAGTTCCCTAAGACTAGAAGCACACCGCTATGGAAGAACAAGAGTGTTTTTTTCTTAGTCTTCAGCCTCTGGTAATGTAAATTCATACACTTCTGAAGGACATAATTCAACAATAACTTTTGAAATATCAGAAATAACCTTTTTCTTCTGTACTTAATGCTCGCTTCTTTTTATTGCCTCTTTTGCATTTTGCAGTCATAGAATCCCAGGATCAGTAAGGTAGGAAGGGACCTCTGGAGATCATCTAGTCCAACCTCCCTGCTCAAGCAGGGTCACCTACAGCATGTTAGACAGGGTTGCATCCAGGCAGGCTTTGAAGATCTCCAGCAAAGGAGACTCCACAACCTCTCTGGGCAACCTGGTCCAGTGCTCCGTCACTCTCACAGGGAAGAAATTCCCCCTCACGGTCAGGTGGAACTTCCTGTGGTTCAATTTCTGCCCATTGCCTCTTGTCACATGGGGCAACTGAAAAGAGTTTGTCCCCTTCCCCTTAACACCCTCCTTTCAGGTACTTATACACATTGATCAGATCCCCCCTCAGCCTTCTCTTCCCCGGGCTGAAGAGGCCCAGCTCTCCCAGCCGTTCCTCATAGGGCAGGTGCTCCAGCCCTCTGATCATCCTCATAGCCCTCCGCTGGACTCTCTGCAGTAGCTCCATGTCTCTGTTGTCCTGGGGAGCCCAGAACTGGACATAGTACTCAAGATGAGACCTCCCCAGGGCTGAGTAGAGGGGCAGGATCACCTGCCTTGACCTGCTGGCAACACTTTTCCTAGTGCACTCCAGGGAAGCATTGGCCTTCTTGGCCACAAGGGCACATTGCTGGCTCATGGTCAACTTGTCATCCACCAGCACTCCCAGGTCCTTCTCTGCAGAGCTGCTCTCCAGAAGGTCAGCCCCCAGTCTGTCCTGGTGCATGGGGTTAATCCTCCCTGGGTGCAGGACTCTGCACTTGCCTTTGCTGAACTTATGAAGTTCCTCTCTGCCCAGCTCTCCAGCCTCTCCAGGTCTCTCTGAATGGCAGCACAGCCCTCAGGTGTGTCAGCCACTCCTCCCATCTTAGTATCATCAGCAAACTTGCTGAGAACACACCCTGTCCCTTCATTCAGGTCACCGATGAAGAAGTTGAACCCAGCACTGAGCCCCGGGGGACGCCACTAGCCACTGGCCTCCAACTAGACTCCATGCCACTGATGACAACCCTCTGAGCTCTGCCTTTCAGCCAGCTCTCAATTCACCTCACTGTCCACTCGTCTAACACACACTTCCTGAGCTTCTCCAGGAGGATGTTATGGGAGACAGTGTCAAAAGCCTTGTTGAAGTCAAGGTACACAACATCCACTGCTCTCCCCTCATCTACCCAGCCAGTCACTCCATCATAGAAGGACATCAGATTGGTTAACCACAATTTACCCTTGGTGAATCCATGCAGGCTACTCCTGATCACCTTCTTTTCCGCCATATGTCTGGAGATGACATCTAGAAGGAGCTGTTCTATCATCTTACCAGGGATGGAGGTGAGGCTGACCGGCCCATAGTTGCTGGGTCCTCCTTCTTGCCCTTTTTGAAGACTGCAGTGACACTGGGTTTCTTCCAGTCCTCAGGCACCTCTCCAGTTCTCCAGGACCTTTCAAAGATGATGGAGACATCATCCACCAGCTCCCTTATCACCTGTGGGTGCATCCCATCTGGGCCCATGGATTTGTGGATGTCTAGCTTGTCCAGAAGGTCTCTAATCCTATCCTCCTCAATAAAGCTTTTCAGAAAACTATGAAGAACAAATAAAAGATATAGCTCTGATCCAAGGAGTTTACTGAAAAAGAAAATGTGATGGGTTGGTTATACGCAAACCACCGCTCAGACTGGGCGACTTAGAAGACATAACCTTTCAATAGTTAATCTGGTAAATGTAATGAATTAGAAATTAGAAAGTAGCAAGAAAGGATTTTTGTAGTGTATCCAATATTTGTCTCAAAGATGCAAAAGTAGGTCATCTGCTTTTCTTCTAAGCAATTAGAATACATTTAAAAATAGTGGGAAAATCATTAGTTTCTTTTAATGCAGAGGAATCTGATTTCTTTTCTCTGATATATAAGATTTTTATACAGAATATCTATGCTTGTATCTATCTATATGTATTCCAAAATTCCAGCTTTTCCTATCCTCCCATAAAAATAAAAGATAAAAAAACATGCTTGACATCCATAACCTTATTAAGAAACAAGGCAGATGACAGCTAATTCTGTTGATATCGTCAATAAGGAATGAATTCCAGTGTAAAAAAACACAATACTGATGTATACTTATATAAACTTTGTATTAAAGTTAACTTCTCAAAAGCTAATGATAATTTCAGTGTTGTTTCTCAGGTAGTTTGATTTCATCAAAAAGGAATATTCCCACCCAGAATATATAAAGCTTTACCAATAACTTAGAATTTTTCCCAGATGTTCCCTTATTCAGCTGTAGAGACATGAAAAAAACTCAGAGACTGTTTCCTTTAATTGCTTTACTTTTGACTTGTTTAGATGATATCAGAGACTTCTATAAATACTTTTTGTGTACAAATATACATTATAAAGATGACAGTACATCAAGGATTCAATTTTTCTTCTTTTACTTTCTGCTTTTTGTTTTAATAACAAAATTCTATGTATGTAAATATTAAATGCACTGTGGATATGTATAAACACATTCCTATTAGTTTCAAAGAGATATACTCTCTCTTAAATTTGAAGGACTGACGTTTCTGCAGATTTTTTTCCTGATAGATCATGGACAAGATTAGTGCTTCACTCCACTATTCAGAATACTGCATCAAATTTGCACAATTATGTAAAATTACTGGATTGAGATATGTACATATTTACTGTCCTGATCTTCTCAATGTCCATAATATCAAATTACTATTAGGTTTCTATAATTTTTTACTGAGGAAGGTCAACAGAGCTTAGGTTCAAATTCAGTAAGGAACCCTGTTTGCAGAATTCCTGTTTATTTTACTAAATATTAATAATGGGGCAATTCAGCACAGTTATATGTATTCAAGAGACAAAAACAAAAGAAGGGAAAAAGGGGAAAATTATGTTAATACCTGTTCACTTTATCTTTCGCTATAAAATATCTTTCCTCCTTTGGGAAAACAGCTCAGTGATCTGGAACTTCCAAAAATATAGTTTCTTCCAGCCAGTCATGCTTCCAGTTTAGATGCATTCTCAGAGTCATAGACTTTAAGACAAAAGAAACCATTAAGTCATATTATCTTTCTGCACACTCACATCATTACACTTTAATTTATAACTTATAAGGAGAAGCTAACTAACTAACTGCTGGAGAAAGTTGGTCCTGATGGACAACAAGTTCAACATAAGCCAGCAAAGAACCCTCATGGTGAAAAGTCCAACAGCATCCTGGGCTGCTTTAGGAAGAGTGGGGTGAGGGAGCGGGTCCTTCTCCTCCACTCAGCCCTGGTGAGACCACATCTGGAATGTTGCGTCCAGTTCTTAGCTCCCCAGTACAAGACAGCCATGGACATACTGGAGGAAGTCCAGCAAAGGGACACAAAGATGATTAAGGGGCTGGAGCATCTCTCATATGAGGAAAGGCTGAGAGCTGGGCCTTTTCAGCCTGCGGTTGAGAAGGCTTGGGGTAGGGATGTGGAATCTTAATGTGTTTAAATATCTACTGGGAGAGTGTCAAGACTCTTCTCAGCGGTGGCCAGCAATAGGAAAAACAGGAAATTCCACTTGAATACAAGAAAAGGCTTCCTTACTTTGAGGGCAGTTGAACACTGGCACAGATGGCCTAGAGACAGTGTGTTATCTCCATCCCTGGAGAAATTCAAAACACAACTGGGCACAGTTCTGGGCAACCAGCTCTAGCTGACCCTGCCTGAGTAGGCAGGTGAGACCAGATGATCTCCAGAGGTCTCTTCCAATTACAGCAATTCTGTGATTCTCTGAAATCTTCTCGTTCTAGTCTCATTTAGGTGCACAGCTACAGCCTCGAGATGGATGTTTAGGGTGGAAGGTTACAGACTTACTAACTTGTGTTTGCCATCTGTTTTACCTCTGTTTAAACACAAAACCAAGGAGCTGTGAGCATGTTGGACTCTAGATTTTCTCACCCAGATCGGGAAGGCTTACTTCCAGCACTGAGTGCCCCTTGCGATAATCTTAAAGCCTAAAACCTGGAGACTTGCTGTGCTTCCTGGAATCATCTCAGGATTTTATATGCACTTAGCAAAATGAATTTGGAATCTTCTGAACTGCCAGGCAAAATGAAAAATACCAAATGGTCATTTTCACTCTGCCTCAGTGGCACGGGACTCAAACTGCTTGTGCAATCCTTCTCTCAAAAGCAAGTCAGAATGCTCCACTGCCTTAGCATCAGTCTTCTCCAAGTAGCCTGCTACTGTAGTTGGAGGTACTGTAAAAGTGCCTTTCTTGCAGCTCTCTAGAAGACCCATCAAATAGACAAAGAATATCCTTCAAGCCTTTCCCAACACAAACCTAACCTCTTTATTGTTATTCTCTCTCATTATCTGCTGCTAGCAAGTCTGAGTTTAGTATTTGAGGCTCGACGGGGCAGGGCAGTATGGCTACAGGGAAACCATGGCAATGACCTTTTCAGCGCCTTTTTTTTTTTTTTTTTTTTTCCTTTCAGCATTCCCCTGAAGAGCTAAAATGATAGAGCAGTGGCAGTCAACCCTAAAATCCAGTGAAATCCATTGAGCGCAAGAACTGAAATAAGACTACAGCAGCAAGGGAGATTACTCATTAGACCATTTTAGTCCCAAGCTTGTAGATAGTGACTTGGGATGGCAGGTGAACTGGTGTGAAAAACACAAACCTTCGCCCAAAGCTTAAACCAAACCACTGCTGAAATCCAGCAACACTCTTTTGTAACAGCAGCAAAGGAAAATCCTTTTGAACTGACTCGCTGCTTTTTCCCTGTGTGAGTGCTTAGTTAGTCACATACAAAGCTTTTCCTTTTACGCTAGCAATCCACTTCTCTGGTACATTTTAGTATAGCAGTTATGGTTTTAGTCTTTAGTAGTCCTACTCTATATTTCTGAAAAATGACCGTATTGAAAAGAAACTTATTCTGACGTCTTTGCATACTATATGAATAGTTACACTGGCCTAGATGGAACTACTCTTTTTTGAAATCTTAAAGAAGTATTTTCCAAGAATACTCCATACTCATTTTCACAACCTTTTCCGCATTGATGGCATATCTACTTATGAAGTTTAAAAAAAAAAGAAAAAAAGAAAGAAAAGGAAAAAGAAAAGAAAGCTTTAAAGAATAAACGTGAAATAGTGAAAAATAGAATATGGTATAAAATCAAAATCAATAAGAATGTTATTAAAAATCTTGATGAGAAGTCATAAAAAGCTATGAGGCTCATCTTAAGGCATATCATATATTGTGGATTCCTTTAAGTGACATGAACAGATGCTTATTCTGAGACTGGGCAAATGTCCTGTTTTCCTGGGATATATCAGTTTTGGGGCATAGTTGAAAGACATACCTAGTCAAAACTTTATCTATATTTTTTTCTTCTCCAGTTCTTCAATAATTTTTACCACGTCTACTCTGTCAACTGTTGATTTTTCCTATTAAGAGGGTTCATTGCCAACTCTTACAAGTTTCAGAGGGTGTTCACTTAGAACATTCTAATTCAATAAACCATAGCACTGCTTGACATTTGCTGTGGTTTGACAATGGAAGGATTTGCTGCTTGTGACCACATGCAGATTTCATGAAAAAGCTCTTCCTGGAAGCACACAACAAGTCAATCAGCATACTAATATCAAAGGCATAGTTTTTGAATCAGACTTTTAACTTTCAAGAATCTTCTAAAACATAATTTCTGGAGTTACATGACTCTTAGGAGAGTGGTATAACCCCAGACAGAAGCTTGTTTTGATTGACAAAAGTTTGTTTTGATTTTTCAGGAAACAAAAACCTAATAAAAAAAAGCTCTGAGTTTTTTTTAATGTTGAAATCTTTTTTAGCATAACATTTGATGTGCTGCAAATTCATCTTTATTGTGCTCCTTTGAATTGTTAGCAGTTAGCTAACTAAATTTGAGTGTTAAAGATAATTTATTTGTTCAAATATACATAAAATTGTTCAAAGACATTCAAATTTTAGAATATTTGCATTCAAAATTCCCACTCTGCTGTTATTTTAAATTATCTACTTCAAGTTAAAGAAAAGGAAAACAAACAAACAGATTATGGTATATCTTAATTTATTAAAATCTTTCAAATACATTCCACTACCTTCAAAACAGGTATAATATCCTTGGAACAAGATTTTGTCCGTATTTGAGGTTAAAGCAATAAAGATTTTGGAGATTCATATTAGAAAAAATTGCAGAAGTAAATAAAGATATAACACAGCTAGAATGTTAGTAAGTCTAGAACACAATGTTCTTGATATAATTTTTGGTATGCTTAGGCTTCTGTCTCCAGCATTCATCTATTTGTCTAAAATTCACTTTTAGGTAAAAGTATGTCAACTCTACTACCTTTATTTTTGTTCCTTAGTTAAAATCTATATAACAGACAAAGTTTTGTTTTCTCTTTCCAGTTCCTCTCAAAAGGATATTGCTTCCATGAGTTACTAAAAACAGCATGGGAACTGAATATCTTATTTTTACAGATCTTTTTCAATGCTTTTTACTTCATGGTAAGACTGCAAATGACCTTTTAGGTTTTCCTGAGTTAAAAGTGGGAAAAAAAAAAAAAAAAAAAAAAAAAAAAAAAAAAAAACTTGGGTATCATCCATGTCAACATCAAACATTTACAATAAAAAGTGAAGTAATTCCAGTATGAAAAACTGGAAGGAAGGCACTCAAACGGCAAATGCTAAAATCTTACAGCTTAAAAAAAATATATTGCTGTTTGAGAAAACCTTGCCCCAGACCAAAGGAAGATGACATTGATCCTGAGTTGCCTTTCTCATAGGTGTCTGTTGAACCCATCAGGCCATAGTCATACCATGCTGAAGCTAAATGACTAAACCAGAAGGTCTGAAAAAGTCTTTCACTTATCTCAAGCTCAGCATGAGCAGACACATGAATATCTTTATTTTTATTTCCAATATCAAACTTAATATATCCCCACCCATCCACCCACACCCATCCCCCCCCCAAAAAAAAAAAATCAGGAGAGCAAATATCTCTTCTATTCAAGTTTAACTAGATAGGTTGTATCCTCCTTCAGCCTCACTGAAGGGGATCACGAAAACACATGGGTGCTTGCCTGGCCACAACCCAGAGTGCAGGGCAAAGACGGAGAGACAGGGCAAGTGGGCAAGTTCAGGAGCTCTGCTACTAAGGAAAGAACCCATGCACTGCTCCAAGCCCTTGCAGTGGTGCTCATGGCATCAGGGTGTTGCACTTGAGGTGGCACCTATCAGAGCCCTGGGCTCTGATACAGGCAATAGAGGAGCCAACGAGGAGTGGTGCACTGCTGGACCTTGTTCTTGAAACAACAAAGTGATGGTTGGAGTTGTGAAGGTTGGTGCAGCCTTGACTGTGAGAGTTGGGGGCAGCCTTCACTGCAGTGATGAGGAGATGGCAGAGTTCAGGATCCTGCAAAGAGAAAGCATGGCCAAAAGTAGGATCACAAGCCTGGACTTCAGGAGAGCAAATTTTGGCCAGTTCAGGGACCTACTTGAAAGAATCCCACGGGATAGAGTCTGAGAGGGGAGGGGAGGTCTAAGAAAACTGGTTAATATTCAAGAATCACCTCCTGCAAGGTCAAGAATAGTGTATCCCAATGAGCAAGAAGTTGAGCAAAGGCCGCAAGACACCTGCATGGATGAACCCTGATTCATAGCTGCATCCCTAGCAAAACTCAAAGAGATGAAAGAAGTATACAGAGGGTAGAAGCGTGGACAGGTCACTTGGGAAGAGGTGTATTGTCTGCGTATGCAAGGATGAGACTAAGAAGTCACAAAGTTGGAATGTAATGTGGGCAGGGGTGTGAAGGACAGCAAGAAGGGCTTCTTTCTTACGAGGAAAGTCTGAAAGAACTGACCCTGTTCAGTCCAGAGAATAGAATATATATGAATATCTAAAGGGATGATGTCAAGAAGACAGGATCAGACTCTTTTCAGTGGTGCCCAGTGACAGGACTAGAGGCAACGGGCACAAACTGAAACATAAGAAGTTCCCTTTGAACAGAATAAGAAGCTTCTTTACTGTGAGGGTGACAGAGCAGTGGAACAGGTTGCCCATGGAGGTGGTGGAGTCTCTATTCTTAGAGATATTCGAAAGCTGTCTGGACATGGTCCTGAGCAACAAGTAGGCGACCCTGCTTGAGTAGGAGGGTTGGATTAGATGATCTCCAGAGGTCTCTTCTAATTCAACCATGATTCTGTGATTCCATGTTAGGCAGAGCAATCCCACACAGATGCCTCAGCCTCCCTCTCTCTGACACTGGCATGTCTCACTAGGCACATCAGCATGTGGGAGCCCTTGGGCTGGCACCTAAGTTTTCTAGCAGCCTTTGCTGCCTCACACATCAGCGCTGCAACTCATGGGTCACAGTGGCTACAGCTGCATCACTATAGGAGCTGTTGGCCAGGTCCTACACTCCTCGGGTAACTGAGGAGGTGGGAGATGCCAAGAGGGCCTGCTCTGTGGGTTCACCTTGTGACTGTGACTTGGAGCAGCACTTTCACTACTGGCATTTTTCTTGTGGCATCAATGACTCAGAGTCTGTGGCTCCGAGTCCTTGTTGCAGCCATGCTTCGTTAGGAAGGGAGAAGAAACAACTCCCTTTAGCAAATTGCATTCTTGCAGCTTCCTGCCTTTGACAGATGCACACTAACAGATATAATCAAGATGACTAAGCGAACATACACCAAAAGGTTCAGAAGAGGAAGCTAGTGAGTAAAATGGTCATTTGAATAGGAATTCATAGGTGGGGAATTCTAAAGATTTTAATTCATTTTTTCTTTGAAGGCTGGGAAATCTGGTAAAGAAGAAGGTGACTAATGAGGCAGCACCTTGGGCAACTCACTGAGAAGAGTGGATATAGAGTTAGTGGGTACAGAAGGTGTAGGATATATGGATGCCTGAATAACTTGTTGTGTACACATTGTCCTGAGACACTTCATGCAGGAAGATATAGCTTAAAAAGGCAATAGCTTGAGGAGGAGTAAGGGAACAAACAAGTTATAAATATATCTACCAGAAAATAAGACAAAAGAGGAAAGCTACTGGACAAGAAGACCAATGGGAATATAACAATGAATTTAAGACAGAAGAAGAGACTGGCTGGTAGAGGAGAAACATAACTGAATGAATCACAGAAAGTCTCTGAACTGCGAGGAAGACTCTGCTGAGAAAACATCACTGTGGACTTCTCTTACACTTACACTATTTATTAGGCATCTGCTATTGACCATAGAGGCCAAGCATGGCCAAAGGTACCTTTGAACTGATTCAGTACAGCTATTCTTATTTTATTTCATTTCATAGTAAACAACAGCGAGGAAGGATATGAGCCTTCCAAGAGACAGGACAAGACAGTGGAGCACTAGAAGAAACAGAAGTAGATATAAAGCAGGCTGTGATGTCATGATTCAAAAAACAAGAAAGGAAAGAAGGGAAAGAAGCTGAGACTCATGCTAGCACAAAGAAGAGAGCGAGGTCTACATGACTCTTTTCAAAAGCAATGAACTCTTAAGGAGAATGAGCATAATTATTGATAGAGTAGAACCAAAGAAAGGGCAAGTGTAGGTCTCCCATTAGTAATAGCCTCGGGATACAAAAGAATTATGATGAGATTTTGGAAGAATCCATATGTTATGCTGCATATTGAGCAAATGATACTGCCAGATTCCCACTGGAATTAACTGAGATTCATTACACCAATACTATGGAAAGAGCTCAAAAAAGTGAAGGGTAAAATGTTCTTAGCCAATATTCCTTCTGGACCAGTCTATATCAAAGAAAAGTTAAGCTCAGTGACTGTACATTGAACTGTCTTGGATCTACACTAAAATTTTTACTATACATGACTGTTACTGAATCACAGAATTCAGGAGGTCCAGATCCCACAGCCTTTCCTCATAAGAGAGGTGCTTCAGTTCTCTAGTTATCTTTGTAGCCCTATGCTGGACTCTCTGCAGTAGCTCCATGTCTCTCTTGTACTGGGGAGCCCAGAACTGGACGCAGTACTCAAGATGAGGCCTCCCCAGGGCTGAGTAGAGGGACAGGATCACCTGTCTTGACCTGCTGGCAACACTTCCTAATGCACCCCAGGATACCATTGGCCTTCTTGGCCATAACAGCACATTACTGGCTCGTGGCTAACTTGTTCTCCACCAAAACTCCCAAGTCCTTCTCTGCAAAGCTGCTTTCCAGAAGGTCAGCCCTCAGCTTGTACTGGTGGCTAGGGTTATTCTTCCCTAGGCGCAGGACCCTGCAGTTGCCTTTTTTGAACTTCATGAGGTTTCTCTCTGTCCAATTCTCTAGCCTGTTCAGGTCTCTCTGCATGTGAGAGAAGGCTCAGCCTTCTGGTGTGTCATCCATCTGAACACATGTGGATATCTACAGTTCATCTAAGCAGATATGGATTTCTGCAATACAAAGAAAATAAGGATTAGGAAAGGATAAAAAAAATCCACAAATGGATAACCATAGTGATCATTCCAAATAATATCAGGATGATCAAGTATATAAATGGTGAGGGCACTATACCTAGTCTGTTTATGGAATCCCCAGGAGATGATCTTGGGGGGAAGAGGAGTCTAGGAAAGCTGGTTGAATTTCAAGGATTGTTTTCACAAAGTTCAAGAATAGTCCATCCCAACATGCAGGAAGTCAAGTAAAGCTGATGCGATGCCTGCATGGATGAACAAGGAAATTTTGAAAAAGCTCAAACATAAAAAGGAAGTGTACAAGAAATGAAAGCAGGGACAGGCTACCCAGGAAGAGTTGAGACACTGTCTGAGGGTTTAGGGATAGGATTAGAGAAGTCAAAGCCCTCCTAGAGTTGATACTGATAAGATATGTGAAAGGCAACAAGAAGGGTTTCTACAGGTAAAGCAAGACTAGGGAAAATATAGGACTGCTGCTGAATGGGTTAGGGGACCTGGTGACAAAGGACATGGAAAAGGCTGAGGCATGCCTTCTCAATGCTTTCTTCACCTTGGTCATTACTAGTAAGATTTCTCTTCAGGAATCCCAGGCCCCTGAGACCAGTGGGAAACTCCAGAGCAATGAAAACTTACCTACTGAGGAGGAGATTCTGCTAGGAAACACTTTAACTAATTAGACGTACACAAGTCCTTGAGACCTGATGAGATGCACACGAGTGCTGAGGGAGCTGGCCAATGTTACTGCAAAGTCACTTTTGATCACCTTTGAAAGGTCATGGCGATTACTGGAAGAAAACATTTTTAATGGTACAGTCTTCCGGATTGGCAAGAAGAAGGATTCAGACAACTACAGGCCAGTCAGCCTCAACTTAATCTATGAGAAGGTGATTGAGCAAATCCTCCTTGAAGCCATTTCCAAATACATGAAAATAAGAAGGTGTTTGGGAGTAGTCAGCATACATTGATGCTGAAGGGGTGATAAAGATGAAAGGGAAATCATAACTGATCAACCTGATAGCCTTCTATGATGACATGACCAGCGTAATAGATGAGGAAAAAACAGTAGAGGTTATTTATCTTGACTTCAGTAAGGCTTTCAGTACAGTCTCCCATAACATCCTCATAGGCAAGCTGATGAACTAGGAGCTAGATAAGTGGAAAGTGAGATGGATTTGGAATTGGCTGAACTGCAGGGCTCAGAGGGCTGTGATCAGTAATAAGAAGCCTGGCTAGAGCTGAAGTCAGCAATGGTGTACCCTGGTGCTTGATAATAGGGCCAAAACTGTTTAACAACCTCATTAATGACCTGGATGGTGTGACAGAGTGCACCCTCAGCAAGTTTCCTGATGATACCAAACTGGCAGGAGTGGCTGGTACCTCAGAAGGCTGTGCTGCCATTCAGAGAGACCTGGACAGGCTGTAGAGACGGGTAGAGAGGAACCGCATGAATTTCAGTAAAGTGCAGTGCAGTGTCATGCACCTGGGGAGGAATAAACCCATGCAGCAGGACTGGCAGGACTGGGAGACTGGCTCACTGAAAAGCAGCTTGGCAGAGAAGGACTTGGGAGTCCCAGTGGACAAGAAGCTGATCACGCAACAAGGACCAGTGATATGCCCTTGTGGCCAAGAAGGCCAATGGTCTCCTGGGGTGCATTAGGAAGAATGTTGGCAGCAGGTCGAGGGAGGTGATCCTGTCCCTCCACTCAGCCCTTGTGAGGCCTCATCTCGAGTACTGTGTCCAGTCCTGGGCTCCCCAGTGCAGAAGAGACATGGAGCTACTGGAGAGAGTTCAATGTAAGGCTATGAAGATGACCAGAGGACTGAAGCATCTCTCTTATGACCCTAAGCAACCTACTTTAGCTGACCCTAATTTGAGTGGGGTCTAGACTAAATGGTCTCTAATGGTGTCTTCCAGCCTCAACAATTCTGTGATTCTGTGATTCAGATACTTGTTTGAGTTGTTTAAAGAAGGCTACTTTCTCTTCCATACCCTAATCTAGTTGTCTGTAAAAAACTTACGCCATAACCTAATCCTTACTGTCCTTTCCAGCAAGAGCAGAGAGGAAAAATACTTGGACATATTCTAATACAGTGTCAGGTAGCATCTGATGTAAGGTTATTAATGCTCTAATAATCATAGGCTTGAAAGAATTTATGTGCAACCAGTGTCGTAGATAATATTCACTGTGAATGTACTAGTAGATTTTTTAGAGATGTGTTTATATTATATCTGCTGAGTTACCTCTCAGCAGAACAGAAGCAAAACAGAAATACTCTCAAAGTCAAGATACAGGGAATATCATCAATCACATTCACATCACTTGCAGAACAGCAGATGATTTGCAGCTAGTGTAGGGAAGGAGGGAGAGGATATCATTACACTCTGGAGATACCTCTACCAGGTAAAGCTGTGAAAAGCTTTTTCATACTTCAAAAGAATTATATCAGTGGAACCAGAGAGAGAACTAATTCCAGAATGAGGATAATATTTGGAAGACTGTGCCTCTGTGAAGTGCCCTGATGCTTGGAACACATCTAAGGAATTACATCTGAGAGAATGAAGCACCTAGAGGTGCCGTGTCATATTCCAGCTGAAATTGTATCAAATATTGTCGGAGGCGGGCTT
Source organism: Rhea pennata (assembly GCF_028389875.1). Classification (NCBI taxonomy): domain Eukaryota; kingdom Metazoa; phylum Chordata; class Aves; order Rheiformes; family Rheidae; genus Rhea; species Rhea pennata. The sequence continues at coordinate 139,650,651 of NC_084663.1, read as the reverse complement.
GCGGAATCATAAGACGACCCAATATGAGCTAGCAATATGATCCATTTATTTCAGCAACTTAACCTGCTTATATACCATCGTATGCTGTTCACACGCTCAAGCATCCAGCTGGCTATATCTAATTGGCTTACTACTATAGTTCACGCCACAAAGCTCTGTGCTATTGGCTATCCACATATTCACTGTTCCGTCTCGCCAACCCCTTCATCCTGTTTTTACACAGCATTCATTCTTACTCCCTCATTACTTGTCCTTCAAGGTGTCTCCAAGGTTACTCCATATCAGCAAGTCAGGGTTGCTCATTTGCACGGCCTGATATCCATGCTCGTCCAGCCAATTCTCTACAAAATATTTGTTTTATTAATAACTTTATAGTTCTATTCTTGCATCCAAAACCCAGAAAACTATGAAAAATGAGAAACTACTATTCCATAATGACATGAAAACTCGTTATCCAGCCACCTTTAGTATAGAAGCTATATTTATGAATATCTGCATAGACCCTTCAGTCTTGTGCACAAAGACTCTATATCATGAAATATGACAATGTAATATTCTGATTATGGATATTATTGTTTATTTCACAGAAATAGTACCAATATGTACATTAGCTGAAAGTACTGGATTATACCCAACCACAGTCAAACACCTCAAAAACTACAGAGAGCTTTTCCATGTAGTATCTTGCTGTACTGTGTGTTAAAAATCAAAAACAAACAAACAAACAAAACAAAACAAAACAAAAAAAAAAAAAACAAGGTGATCATCCCTCAGATGTACAAAATGTACGGTGTGAAGTTAGCCCTTATGAACTTTTACCTCAATATAAGGAAACCTCAGATGGGGTAATTATTCTCAGTGAACTGTGAAAGATCAGGATGGGTGTTACACTGCCAAAAGTTGTGTTAAAAAAAAAAAAAAAAAAAAAAAAAAAGACAATCATAAGCTATTCCCTTCTGACTTTGGGTAGGCTTTGTATTGCTCAGTTAGGTTTTTAAAATAGCCTATGTCAGATACTACATGATATTCCATACTGCTATGTTCATCACTGAAGTCAGCTGAAATTAAGCTACTCTTAAAAAGGTCTCTTTTAGAAGTATCTTAAGGAAATGGATACGTCTTTGAGCTGTAGATGGCAACATACATATATCCTCAACCTAAGGATTTTCTTTTGGCAATAGTTGTACAAATTTGACTGTGATTTATTCTTGTGTTCAGTTAATACTGAATTAAGCCAGTGCAGGTTCTTTCCGATGTCATTAAAAACCCATAAAATTACAGAATAATAGGTAAATATTTGTTTAAAAGGCATAAAAGCTGATATGACACAGAAATTGACATGATCTAAACATGGAAAGTTCTTCAGGCTGCAGAGTGCAGCAGCATGTATTATCTTCTTCAATTCAACATTTTACTCATCAGCTTTATTCTATTGTGAGCTTGTACAGATTTAAGGCTTTTCTTTCTAATAGAGCGGAATGCCTGAAACAGATATAACTGCCCTCCCAGCTTCATATCTGAGGTAATCTAAGAGAAAGATGTACTTAATATGTTGGTAAAAGTGGTCTGATAAAATGTGCTCCTAATCGGTTAAATTGAGCTTATATGGATGATTACGCAAGGGCTGCAGTATAGCTCAGCAGGGTTAATACCTGGATCTGTATTTCAGTACCTCTTAAGCTCTTTGCTCTCAGTAATGTGTTCCACTATGATGGACAGGAAGCTTGAAAAGTTATACTGCATCTCAAAATCTGATCCTTCAGAGCTGGTCAGTTCTGAGATCCGTTGCCTCGTGAGTAGGCAGCCCCTCGTTAGTGACTTGGTCTCATTACTGACTTGATAATGAGGCCTGAAAATGATTCTGACAGTTCCACAACATTCGTGTGACCAGTGTGATGCTGACAGTCCAAACCTGATACTTGGTCTTTCCTATGACCCTTGGAATATGTTATCCTGCAAAAAGCTATTAAGCTGCAGCGTCACTGGCTTAGGTGCTCAGACTATCAGCATGTTACAGGGCCTCTCTCTACTCTCTTTCACACAAGTCACAAACTGAGTGGGGCCACTGATGAATAACTCAAAGCAAGTTGAAAATCTATAGGAGTCCCACTGGTAACATTAATCAACTCTAATTTCTGTGGCAGTCTGGCACACAACTAAGTGAACATTCGTATATATTTTTATAACAGCACATGCTGCTGGCAAATCTAAGTTATTAATAGAGCTCATTGTGAGGGAGCCAGCCCACAGCAGATGCTTCCTTAGCACAACAGATTTAAATCTTATCAAATGCCACTTTGCCAACTATGCTCACCTAGATTGTCTATTCATCAAATTTTGTCATAAACAATATAATACTTTTTTCCAGCACAATCTTTATGCACAGAATGTACTCACTGTAAGAAAATTAAAAGGCCACTCTATTAATCTTCCTATAACCTCTTTTCAAAATGCAACTGTTTTATGATAGGTACAAAACATAAAGTGATGCGCATATAGCCAGTTTATAGATTGCTGTGATTATTGATTACTCAAGCTGATTTTAATTCTTATTTCCTTTAATATTCCTCAAATTGATTGTTCTAGGATAGATACTTTTTTGGATGGAGACCATCTTTTTTAACATGTTCCAACACAATGTCTTGATACTACTTCAAAAACTAGTGGCTTGGTGTAACTGCATAAGTGGCCTACTGTCTGCCACTAGATCAAAATGAATTAATCGTTTAGTCATTTTCTCATGTAGGTTTTCTGAGACTTTTCTGTCTTTATTTTTCTTTAAAAAATGGCAATGGTTGTGGTATCTAATTGAAGCAATTGAATATGAATATTCCCAGTTCTAGCAGAACTGCAGTACACTGCACTATTAGATCAATACAATACTTTATATCAGTCTTTCTCGTCTTGTTCTGTTTCCTCTTCTGTTCCAAATGAGTTGATTATTGTCATCCTTAATAAAACATATTCATGATACATCTTTAGATGATTATGTCTTGAAAGCACTAACATGACACTTTAATTAAGCATAGCACATTATATTTTATACACCCATTTTATGACCAGATAAGCTCAGATATGAAGAAAAGAATAGACATAAGCGTACCCAGCAAATTAGGCAAAACTTTTGGGGAAAAAAACAGATTATACAAAATGTTAGGAAAAGGATTTGATGCATAACATTCTCTAAACCTTCAGTAGGTATTTAGAATTTCATAAGATTGCACCAAAGGTTTTATTATAGATGTTAGAATTCATAAAGGCGTTGGGTATCCTGTAACACTTTAAGACCATATTCTGCAGCAGGACTGATCACCCTCTATAGCAAATTTGTGGCAGTGATAACAAGGCTTCATAAAAGTCACCATTTTCTGTGAAAAATCAAAGACCCAGGAGAAATATATATAAAGAAATATAGTAAGAAATGCATCAGTGTTATTAAAAGTAGATCCATGGGAGCTTCGGAGAAATTGCCTTGCAAGAAAGCATGTAAACCTTTGGAGAACTTAATAGAAGCTATGAGAAATATTAGAGATTAGGACAGTAAACTGATGTTATAAAGAAGAAGAAAAGAATGTTAAAAAAGAGAGTAAGAACAATGAAGTGGAAAACTCAAGTTCTCAAGTTCTTTCAAGAGTGTAAATTAGATGTTCTACTTTCCTGTGAACACAGCTGCAATATTTTGAGAGAACAAGCTTTAGGTCTTTCATATTTCAGTTTAGGCCACCTTTCTCACTGAAGTAATGGGACAAGTTGTGAATGTTTTATATCGCAATATATAGTCTGGGCATCACTTTTTGTTAGCTAGTAAAGGCCTGTGGGGAGATTTGACTTTAAGGACGATGAAAGTCATCAGTCCCCCCTTCAGAATCAGAAACTTCCAGTTTATGGGACTGTATACTGTCCAACATGAAGAAAATTAACACATGACTGATTCTATACTTCATCAGCTAGTCCCCTACACCTGTTTAAAATACTGAGAATATTTCAGAGTACCCTGCTATATCAGACTTTGTTTCTTTCTAGGCTGGCTGTAACTAATACATGGTGTCTGTAAAAAAAATGTTATTATTGGAAAAAATATCCATGCTGGTCCATCGCTGCCTTCAGTGCACTCAGTACAAAGATATTATTTCCTGTTTTGAAGACTATAATGATAATGTGTTGTATTATTCTTTACTGGTTTTGTTCTGATCTCTTTAAAAGAAGGTAAAGCACGAGGAATATTTCCTGCCATGGGGGCTGGTGGTAGTGACGGACAAACAGAAACAACCTGAACCTATGGTAAAGACCATACTAAGTCCTTTAATCACAGACAGTTGCCTGTAAGCTACTGGTAGAGGTCACAATCTGAGTCTTGTTCCAGTAACTTAAATTTCTGCACATAGCAATACTGTTGTGACAAGATCATTCCACTTCTGTTATGTCTAGTGACTACTGTCTAGCCTTGCTATCTTGACTTCTGTTACTTCTGTAACTTCTAACTACCATAACTACCATTTATCACTTCAGACCACTCTTCAGTGAGCCAAATGGTAAACAATTTGAGGCTGTGCTGGCAAGTCAGAACGCAGTAACCCGTTACACTGGTGACGTGCTAGACAAGGAACTAGCAGGATCAGCTGAGATGGGGAGAGAAGAAAAGCAGCTGGCTACAGGCACCTCGTTAGCTGCCTGCCGCGCTGTGTGCGCTCAATGTCACGCTAGACAGGAGTGTCTGCAGAGCTTTGCAGTTACCTTTTTAGCACTGTGGATACATCCAGTCCATGAGCAGTACTAGCCACATATTGCATTTTTGAAAGGAGTCTGAGACATTTATTTCTTCCTGCCTCCTCAGAAAAAATCGGTAGACAAAATTTTGCATGCCTGGTCCTCTGCACCTGAAAGATCATCTCTTTTGCTGATATGGTGGCCAGTGGTGCAGACTGAGGTAATCTGAGAGTAGCAGCCAGCTTTCTTGAGGCACCTGGCTTTCAGAGTCTATTTTCTGGCTTGTTGGCATTCAGTTCATGACATAAAACCCATCTTTCCACTGAGGAGTTAGGAAAGGGGAATGATGTAAAGACTGATATTTCCTCAGCTTGTGCATTTGATCCTTTTCAGGTTATCTATGATGCTCTGTTTTTAAACTGAAAAAAAATAGTATCTAGAAATGTAGGCCTAAATATTACCATTTTGAGTTTATAAATCATTCCAAAACCCTTCTGTGTGGTCTCATAGACCTAGCACTAACATTATGCTCTTCTTTAGGGAATTACTTCAGTTCCAAAATAACTCAGTAGGAGTTAGACTTTAAGACCCAAGAGAGCTTTACTTGATATTATTACATGGCATGTCCTGTCTGCTGTGATTTTTGTCTGCTTTTTGCTTTGGGCTTAGAACAAGCTTACACTCAACTGAAAATCTAACATGATGTTGAAGTGCTAAGTGAACACAGAAAAAATAGAGTGCCAGAAATAAACTGAGAGTCCAAGTAACTTGATTACTTAACTTTTTTATACCTCATGACTGTAATATCTAAACAAATTGAAGTTTTTAATATAATTATAGTAAAACTCCTTTACAAAATATAGTATTTTTTTTTTAACATAGAAGGAACAGGAGGAAGGCAGAGCAAAGACTTGAAACAAGGCTTCACATGTCTTGGAGGATGCATCTCACCAACTATCTTTGCTCGGAATATTTGAAATCCTGTTATCTCAGAAAGTTTAAGATTTGCAGATTCCAAAATGAGATTTTAAAGCTGCAGCTGGAACCTTCTTGAGTCTAAAACTTTAACAGGACTGAGTAAAATAAAATAAAAACCTGAAATGAAGAAAACATATTCTTACAAGGTTTGTGTTTTTAATGCCTGTTTTAGAGTAATAAGCTCCCTCTTTCTATTCCTAAGAATTCACAAATACAAGAGAAACATAAGATCTTTAAGGAAAAAAAATAAATTAAAAAAAAAAAAAAAAAAAAAAAAAAAGATGGTTAAGTGTGTACTTAGAACACAAATTTTACACCTGCAAAGTTGCTGTAAGAATGTTGCCCGTCTGGCTTTTGTTTGGGGATTTTTTCTTTGTTTCTTTTGGAGGATGAGATAAAGATGTGGAGGAAGAAGGAAATCTTAACCACTTGTCTGTCATGGGAAAAAATAAATTAACCTGCATGTAATTTTTTCAGTAACTATTTCTCCCCCTGCTTTTTTTCTTTTTTCCTCCTGTTCTCAAAGATTTTCATATGCCTCCACGGTTTTGGAGGTGCCAGCAGATCCCTGTGATGTAATACATGGCACAGACAAAGTCAGTTTGTATTTTTCTGTTGATATTGATGGGAACAGCAATGAGACAGGAATTGAGTTTTCATGGAACTGAGGTTACGTGTAGATTAGGACTGGAGATATATTTATCAGTTTCCATGTTCATATAGTGCCCTGATTGCTTCTGAACTGCAGTGTGACAAGACTGGAGTCTGTATCAAATTCCTCAACCCATTCTGTACTCCAAGTCATTGATGATACAAATTACCAAAACATATCCCCTTCAGCAATTTTCTGCTGCTAAATCTTGATTCAGTTTTACCTTTTATTCTGCTGATCTCGGCATGGCATATACAATACACAGGCAAAAGCAAAATATTTTGTAATGAAAATGTGAAGCTATTAAATTAACAGTAGATCAAAATCTGGAATGATAAGATTTCTTTCTCCTTTTTGTCTTTTTTTCTTTTTTGTAACTTATATGTTATTTGTCTATATGTGTTGGGGCAAGTTTTTCTTTTCTGTTTAGGAAGTACCCTAACCAGAAATATTTAGGAGACCAGTGTATGCTATGCAATAAAAAGTACAAGAACTGAAAACTTTTCTTATATTTTTAGTCAAACTACCTAAAGAAGCAGAAGGGCCAAGCTTTCTCTCTACTTTCTGCTTGCTTTAATCCCAACATTTCAAAGGAGAGATATTTTCCTAATAAATATATAAACTTCTGTGCATGTAGTTAGTGGAAGAACTAGCCCTTTAGAGCACTTATAACTTAGCCCCATTTATATTTGCCTATCAATAAGTTACATTTCTTAGCACTGTTTCTTTATAATGTCTTGCTTGTTCTTTGTTCAAATTTTATCAGACTTTGTAAAAATATGTCAAATACATAACAATCACTGGTTTTATAGCTGCCTTTCAAATTAGAAGCATACTAATTCCCTAAAAGTACTAAGAAGCAACCCTAAAAAACTACTTTGCAATTAAAGAAGAGATAAAAATAGGAAATACATGTCATAAAATGGGTATTAAGGGTTTCAACTGTTTCAGACTGCAGAATTTAAAGAGACAATCCCTCATTCCTTTTCACCTCCTCCTAAGGCATGAGGGGGAAAAAAGTTACTATAAAAGTAGGGAAGGAAGTTAGCATCAGTACTAAGAAAGAGAAAGGATGGGTATCTCTATGTCATAACATAGAAAAAAATCTCTGGATTATTTTCAGTGCATAATGAACTAATTATAGCGCTATGGTTATTAGTTTCTTTCAAATTAGAGGAAAAATAGTAATATTTAGTTGCTGCTTATTAATTTATATGATAATTCAGAGTCTAGTCTCTTACTTGAGTGCCTGCTGCTGGGATAGTAGTAGAAAGAAATCAAACTTTGTAAAAATAGGCAGGTAGTTGGCCAGTGTCTGGGGTTAGTGAAAGGAGATGGAGCTACAGCAGCAAAAGCACTGGCCATCAGTGGTACTGCAGCTAATCACCATGCTCTCTTTCTTCTTAGAAAATATTTAGAGGCACTTTTTGGTAATCAGTATAGGGAATGATTCGTCTTGGTTGACAGGGAGGATGTGAAGACCATACAGGCACTTCTGAAAATGTTAGAGATCTTTCCATAGCAGAAAAGGAAAAGAGCCAGCCTCTCACTCCTCTTAGATGAGACCAGTGTCCCAAAAGTTTTGGTATTTTTCAAAGTTTAGTCCATTCCATTTTCATGTTAGGGTAATTATTTTAGATTAAAATCAAAGCCTCTTTAACCAAGCATGCTCCACAGTGGTACAGTCATATGCAGCTTGGAACAGAAAAGTTTATAGCCACGACGCACCAGATCTGCCATACCCGTTCATGAAAGATCATAGGAACTCACTTTCAAAACAGCCCTTTAGACTTAAACCATTAGAAGTAATGCAGGCTGCATTTAGTTTTAGGCTGACTAAGACAGTTACAAAGCTGTGTGTATCACCATCGTGGAGAAGAGTGATTTGATACATCTTTCTGGATGGCTATTTCATTCTTCTACTGTTGCCACAAGATACCACTATTTTTATATGCTGTTATTCCACACAGCTGATACTTACTACAATCAACCAGCTTTTCTCATCATCATGGCTACCCATCAGATATTACCAATTGCCTTCCATTTTTATAAGTGTACACAGGTGACTACCGCAATAGCAAAATCATATTGCTAATTTCTAAGTTGTGATTATATTAATCATTTGTCTTCAAAAGATGAGCCTGATTTTTTAACTATTCATTATTCATGTAGGGAAGGTCTATGAGGCTTCTTTTTGTTATTCCACTTACCCCATGTGCAGGTGGAGTCCACAGGAATGACAACATTTAAGAATGCCTTTATGCCCCTACAATTTGCAACATTATTATATTCAGAGCCTCTAAAAGTTAGTGATTCAGGGTCTTACTACCTGAAAAAAAAAACCTACTCCAGGCTTGTCTATTGTAATGCATGTTTTATAAACTTTAAGAATTATACTGTTTGTGATCTATAGATTTTTAGCCATGCTTTGACAATATGTGGTGACATGTGAAATTGACTTTTGCTTGGAAAAGAAGCCAGCTGCCTTGTGAACTACAAAACAAAAAGCAGCAGAAAAGTTAGATGTAAAGGCAGCCAGTGTTGTTGATGTTCTTCATGACACTGGGTAGGAAAACAGGTGTGAAGTAGCAACTTCCTTTGGAGAGCGTAGTAAAGCTAAAGAAAAAAACCACATTTTCGTATTTGTTTCCAGATCACTTTTATAGCTAGCTCACTATCTTTTTCTTTTCTCTTCTCCCCCCGCCCCTTAATATACTATGATATCTTCTCGGGTGAAAGATAAAATAATGTTTTCTCCTGTTTCTTTGTATATTGTGTTATCTTCCCTTCTGATTTCAGCAGAGAATCTATAATTCTTTTTGTTGTTTATTGAAAATGAATAACTATCGTGAATCACGTTTTTTCTCACATATTATTGATAGTAAAGTACAAAACTCTTTCAGAAGAATGAGGCACTTGTTTTTCCGCTACCCTCTCTTCCTTCTGCCAATGAAGTAGGGAATAGCTATCCTAAATTTTGTTCATAGATAGGAAACTGATTTCAGGAATGGTTATGAAACTTACCCAAACATTGGATAACTGAAATAACTGAGTGACACTGAAAATAAGACTCACAAATTCAAGACTGGTAATCTTTCTTTTTACAGGGAACAATGAACCCAGACCAATCAAGGCAACACTGTTTCTACTACTACTTCTACTCAAATTTGACAAAAAAGTTGGCAGGGTTGTACTACCATATTGCAAAGGAGAACAGAAGCCACTGTTAAATGCCAGTTCAGTCTTCAGTTCTAACCAGCCATATGCAATATTGTAGACTTATAGCAAACTATGCACATCAGAACTATCATCCAGCATGAGGAACATATAAAATAAGCATTAAGTAGGAAAAAAAGATGCACCATAATTCTGTTTCCAAGAAAAACTAGGTTTTAACTATTTATCTATTACTTTGACATCTTTCTTTCCAAAATGTTCCATGCTTGCCAAACCAGGATTCACAATTTTAATCTCACAGATTCAACACAGTGTTTCATTGGAGTTTTGATGCCAGCATTTCTCACTTCCATACCACCGTAAAATTTGGTTCAGCTGAAACCCATATAAGAGACTCTATTTAGGGAGAGGGAAGGGAAAGTACTCCATGGAATTCAAACAAAGATATTTCTTGCCTTGTTGAAATGACCATTCTGAAATCCCACTGGCACATATTCAGCATGGCTTTTTAAATGTGTATCTTCTGTCTTTATTTAATGTTTTCTGCAGAAGATGTCTGGAAACAGTGCTTATATTAAACACAGATGTCAGGGTGCCAATGTTAGGCATTCTGTCTGCAAACAAATCAAAAAAATATAAAGATCATAAGGTTTGCAACAAACTGAGCATAATGTTGCAGCAATAAATATTTGCAAAGAGTATATATTTTTTATTTTTTTCTTAAAAAAAAAAGAAAAAAAAGAGAGAGAGAGACAGTATTGTGTGTCTGCCCAGAAAATAGAGCCAACTGCAGAAAGCTCCTTTACTTTATGGTGTGGATGAATAGGATAATCTGGGACAATATAATATTCTGATAGCAGTGAAAGTTCACATTTTCTTGATAAGTTTGCACAGTTAATGTAAAAAAAGTAAATAATTCTTGTAGCAGCTTAGTTGCAGTTAAAATTTTTTGTGTTGTAAATCTTTTGTGTACAGGGCTTTATGAAGTATATGTGTTCATATAGTTTTTTACAGTGCTTAACAATCCCAGGAAGAATCAAAATTCTAAGTGTCTGATATGGCTACATAAACAGCCATATAAAAGGGCCTGATCCTTATCCTGAAAAACATAACAATCTGCTACCATTGTTATTCTGTGTGCCAGTTATTTAAAGATAAAATTAAACGTGTTTACAAACCAGTATTGACTTATGCTCTGAAAGAGTGGTCTAGGAACTAGCTTAGCAACCTCCTTCCAGCTTAACAAATTTAGCACAATACCTGATTTGTGGGGAACAGAAGAAGGAGCTCTACAAGCTTGTTCAGAGGACAAACTTCATCTTCCTGGAATATCCTGGTGCTGCAATGTAATTATATTCCTAAACATCAACAGTTAAAAGGCAGAAGGAGCCACATATACTTTCTAATGGTATTTAGTGTTAAGTCTAGAGTTGATGTTCTTTTGATGATGATGATTGTTAATTTTCTTTTATGATGGAGGTATTGTTTTTGAAAAGTGCATGTCTCGAAATGCACATTAATGGAATATTTTGTGGAAAGATAGACAGCTTATTTAAAATAAACTCTCATTTGGGATCTTTGTCTATGCTGCAGTATTTTAACTCAGGCTAACCCTGAGCTCAGTGTCCAGTTCATATAGTACTCCTTCTCTCATTTAAGTTAATGACAAAAAGCCTCTCTGCCTTTAGTAAAGTAAGGTGAGACCTTAGGTGGGCAGCGTATCACTCAAACATATCATCCTTTCCAGAAGAGCACTGAGCCACAACAGACTCTGAGCAGCTCGTTATGGGTCCTGCAAGTCTTCATGCTTTAGCTAAACACACTGTCACCTGCGCTGTCCATGAGGAAGTAAAATATTGCTAGCAATGCAGCCAAATTCTGATTCTCTCTGACTTTCCACTTCATTTTACTCTTGCATATTATTTCGTAATTAACAAGATTTATTCTTGAGATAGTCAAGTTCAGCTTTTATTAAGCACCTACTAGAGAAACCCACCTTCCTATCAGATGTACAAACCTGAATCTCCTTCTAGACACCATCTGACTGCTCTGAGTAGAGGCTCTATTCAGAGCTTAATAGATGCCTAAGGCTCAGTACTGGGTCCCATCCTGTTCAACTTTTTCATCAATGTCCTGAATGAGGGGACAGAGTGCCTCCTCAGCAAGTTTGCTGATGATCCCTAGATGGGAGGAGTGGCTGACACACCTGAGGGCTGTGCTGCCATTCAGAAACCTGGACAGGCTGGAGAGTTGGGTAGAGAGAAACCTCCTGAGTTTCAACAAGGGCAAGTGCAGGATCCTGCGCCTAGGAAAAAATAATCCTAGGCACCAGTACAAGCTGAGGGCTGACCTGCTAGAGAGCAGCTCTGCAGAGAAAGACCTGGGAGTGCTGGTGGGTGACAGGCTGGCCATGAGCCAGCAATGTGCCCTTGTGGCCAAGAAGGCCAATGGTTCCCTGCGGTGCATTGGGAAGAGTGTTGCCAGCAGGTCGAGGGAGGTGATCCTGCCCCTCTACTCAGCCCTGGGGAGGCCTTGTCTTGAGTACTGTGTCCAGTTCTGGGCTCCCCAGGACAACAGAGACATGGAGCTACTGGGGAGAGTCCAGCGTAGGGCTACGAAGATGATCAGAGGGCTGGAGCACCTGCCCTATGAGAAACGGCTGCAAGAGCTGGGCCTCTTCAGCCTGGGGAAGAGAAGAGTGAGGGGGGATCTGATCAATGTGTGTAAGTACCTGAAGGGAGGGTTTCAAGGGGATGGGGACAAACTCTTTTCAGTTGTCCCGTGTGACAGGACAAGAGGCAATGGGCAGAAATTGAAGCACAGGAAGTTCCACCTGACCATGAGGGGGAATTTCTTCCCTGTGAGAGTGACAGAGCGCTGGCACAGGTTGCCCAGGGAGGTTGTGGAGTCTCCTTCTCTGGAGATCTTCAAGGCTGGCCTGGATGCAACCCTGTCTACCATGCTGTAGGTGACTCTGCTGAGCAGGGAGGTTGGACTAGATGATCTCCAGAGGTCCCTTCCAACCTTACTGATCCTGGGATTCTATGATTCCTGGGGGGCTGCCCTTAGCAGTGAAGACTGAAGCAAAGAAGGCATTCAGTAATTCTGCCTTCTCTGTATCCCTTGTCACCAGGGCCCCCACCCCATTCAGTAGTGGGACCACATTTTCCCTAGTTCTCCTCTTGCTGTTGATGTATTTGAAGAAGCCCTTCCTATTGCCCTTGACATCCCTTGCCAGACTCAATTCCAGCTGGGCCTTAGCCTTCCTCGCAGCATCTCTACACGCTCTGACTGCATTCCTATAATTCTCCCAAGTAGCCTGTCCCCTCTTCCACAGTCTGTGTATTTTCTTCTTCTGTCTGAATTTGACTAAGAGCTCCTTGCTCATCCATGCAGGTCTCCTGCCCCTTTTGCTGCACTTCTTACTCATAGGGTTGCACCGCTCTTGAGCTTGGAGGAAGTGATGTTTGAATATTAGCCAGCTCTCACAGACCCCCCTTCCTTCTAGGGCCTTAACCCATGAGACTCCACCAATTAAGTTTCTGAAGAGCGCGAAGTCCACTTTCCTGAAGTCCAGGGTTGCAATCCTGCTTGTTGCCTTACTTCTTTCCTGCCAGATCCTGAAATCCACCATCTCGTGGTCACTACAGCCAAGGCTGCCCCCAACCTTCACATCTCTAACCAGTCCGTCTCTGTTGCTAAGGTCAAGATCCAGCAGGACACCCTTCCTCGTAGGCTCCTCCACCATTTGTGACAAGAAGTTATCATCGATGCATTGCAGGAGCCTCCTGGACTGCTTGTGCCTTGCTGTGTAGTCCCTCTAGCAGATGTCAGGGTGGTTGAAGTCCCCCATGAGAACCAGGGCCTGTGATCTTGAGGCTACCTCCAGCTGTCTGTAGAAGGCCTCATCAACTTCCTCTTCCTGGTCAGGTGGCCTGTAGTAGACACCCACAACAGTGTCCCCTGTGCTAACCTGCCCTTTGATCTTTACCCATAAGTTCTCAGCTGCCTCCTCCTCCTCCTACCCCCTAGGCAGAGCTTGATGCATTCCAGTTGCTCTCTCACATAAAGAGCAGCTCCACCACCTTGCCTTCCTGGCCTTTCTTTCTTAAAAAGCACGTAGATCAACACACACACCAAACGGGGAATAAAAGAAGTGTGTACAGTTGTACACAGGAGGTGTCCAAGTGATAGAATTTACAATTTAAGAAACAGAGAACGTGTCAAACACAAGAGACCGCAAGTAGGTAGGATATCCTACTGAATAAATGAAAAAGATGATTGGCAAAACTGAAAGCAAGACTCTCAGTATCAAAAGCAGTTGTTATCTCCCTTTTGGGAGGGGGCCAAAAAGCATAAAAATGTCAGCCATAAGCAAGGAAATATGAGGAAAAAATAGAATATCTGCTTCCTTTCGGACTTCCCTCATCAAAGTGCTTCAAGCATGATCATCTTGGCATCACCAATTAAGGCCATCAGGACTGTAATCATCAGTGCTAACTATATAGTATCAACTCCATAGTATTGTATACTCACTACTAATTTAGAATATTGTAGTTGAAGACTAACAGTTTTTTGTATGTAATGAATACATAATGATAATTATTAATAATATAGCATGAAATATATTTTAATTAATTAATTTAGTAAAGCTCTGTTGTAAAGTTTAAAACTGGCCTGATTTAGCAGTCTTCTAAGCAGTCTCATCACGTGTGTGTGTTCAGTTGCCACATAGTCAGCCCCATTTAGCTGTCCAAATATGAACTCAACCAATATGATACCAGACATCTACATGAAAGCAACTGCATCAAAGCCTTGCTCATTAGTTCCTACAGTGGACGCTTAGATACTTAGTTTGCATGTAGTAGACACCTACGGATTTACTACAAATTTAGTTATCTAAACTGGGAGCTGAATCCTACCATGTTTATATAGCTAAACTAGATTAGATTTCAGTAGATTTTAAAATAGATGAATCTGTCAGCAGTTAGGTGGCAGATAGGGATGGCAGGGGATACAGATCTGTGTAGACCATGTCTAACGCTAATACCAGAAGTGTTCCCTTCCTATATCTTCTATCCGAAATCAGAGAAATATGAGCCTTAGCTTGTATAAGCCTGACTATGGTCCCTGGGGATATATTTGCTCAGTTAGCCATTGTTTCAATTTTCACTGTTATTTAACAAGCCAAATTAAAGCTAATGAATCTGTTACATTTGCTGCAATCCAGGCCCTACACAGATCAGAATGGGAAACAGGCTTGCACCACTGAATGCTAAAATGAGACCTGGGAAGTGTTAAAAGCCAGTGCTAATAGGGCAAATTTAAGCTTCTTAGTCCTGTCTCTAAATCATACCTGCCATAGTTCTTGAAGCCTTTGCAAAGCAGGTGGAAATAAAAAGTGTTGTACAAGTGGAGAATTATGCATGAGACTCACAGTTAACTTCCACAAGGTCTCTAACTCCAGAGTTAGCTATAACATCAATCTTCCTCATTATTGATATTACTGACATATTACTACACCAGTAAAAGTTCTTAGTTACAAAGTTATTATCCAGGTCTGTGCTGGCTTACCTTTTTTCTTTTTAACCCTTCTATATGTAATATTTCTGTTACAGTACCTTTTTCATGGAAAATGAAGAAAACGCACAAATGAGTATTACATAAATTATGTTTCTGCTACTCTCTTCTTTAGCCTCAGTCTCACAGGATTTATATGTTCTTTATCATGATGAATAGATCTGATGCTGCTTCTCCCACAATTCACCAGGACATGGTTTAAAATTCTACGGGTTTTTTGAGGGGGAGATAATCTTTTTTCAGTATCTCTGTAGTCAAAATACTTTTTGAGGGTGAGTTTTCAGATAATAGTTTTGTTCTGGGATTGGGAAAAATAGAGACTTCTTTATTTTGCCCTTATTTTATCGTATAATTTCTATATTAAACAAAGAAAAACAAAAAGTTGTTGGATGGTTTTAAAAACATACTGTTAATCATTGCTTTAACACCTATGGAATTCCCATCTGCTGTTTGATTTGAAGGCCCTAGGAAAAGAATATCTGAAAAAAAAAAAAAAGAATTATATAAATGAAATAAATTACTGTTTTCTTCTTTTGTCTAGAACATTACATCTGGATACAGAACAGGAGGAAGGTAATGTACCTTTAAACATGACATGTATAGCTCTTTTATACTTATTTATGTTTTTATCCTTTTCTTTTATCTTTTTTTCCAAATTATAAACATTAAGATAAGATCATAATCACACATAACTTTTTTTATTATTGTCATGCTTTTTTTAATGCTAACATTGAATATATTATTTTTATATATGTTTAACTTTCTGTAAATACTCATTATAGCCTAGATGTTGATGCCATTGGATACTTGTCTTTCTGTGTAAAAATAAACAAAGACCACATGATACAGCTGTTATGATTTTGAAATAGTAGCTTCTCATCTAAACACCAGATTTGCTTTCTCTGAGATTCTTTTGGGTGAAAGATTGCTTACAGGTACATTGTATTAACTCTTTCATTGAAATATTTTCAGCCAGCTATTTAAAAGCAAATTATCTAGAGTAAGGAAGAGATGCAGGTATTTAGGTGATCCAGTCTATTCTGCTCTCTCCTACTGCACTCATGAGTGGTGCTGATTAAGCCACTGTGTGTCTCTGTTACTCTTTGTGCTCCTGTTCGTGTATCCAGCCCATGCAACCATCAAAGCCAGGAGATGCAATGTTCAGCCCTAAAAGGCCTTGGTTAAGAGGCTTTACCCTTGGGCTGGGTCCTTGGCCCGATGCAGATGCCCAGCAGAGCGGGGGTGGGGTGTTAGGTGTCCCTGGTCACTGTCCTCAGCCCAGCCCTGCTCACCTTGCTGGGCCTGCCGGATGGGGCTGCAGCATGGTCAGATGGTGCATAGCCCGTCTCCACTCCCACCTGCGGCCACCCGAGCCCATTTGCTGTCCTGATGCTCTTGGGTTTGTTTACAGAATCATCTTTAAGTAGAGCCATACATTAAATATTTTCTAACAGCTCAGAATGAAGAACAGTGGGGAATGGCAATGGGAAAGATAATGGGAAAATATGTTTTAATAAATAGTGAATCTAAATCAGTGTTTGATTAGTCATGATACATTTTCCATTATCAACAAAGTTATGCTTTTAAATAAGCTATATTTCTCTGTTAAACTCTTGATACTGAAATGTTAATGGAAATATATCAACTCTAATCCAGCAAATATTAAAAACAGAACTCAAAAATTTTGTTCGCTTTCTTCTTTCCATCCACCAAGGGTGCTTGCTGGACAAGCCAAGGTGCTGTCATTCACAGACCACAGGTTATTGAAGAGTTATGGATCTGCTTTTTTGGATACTGTATTTGTTGCTAGCTTCTTTTTTATATTTCATATTTTTATTACTATCATCATTATTATGGGGACAGAAGAAGAAAGAAATATACAAAGATTGTGATAGTGTTGGAAACCATTTCTCAATCCATAATGTTGACAACTTCATGTTCTCTAGGAAGACAAGATTGGAAGGAGTGCCTCAAACACTGAGTCCCATCTTCTGTTGTCACAGGGATCATATACTCAATCTTTAGAGGTCCTCAGGATCTCTGATCTGCAGCTGTGGCTGCTGCTGCGACTGCTGCTCCACATGCTGGAACATATCCTCCAACTCCCAAACTCATTGTCATACACCAGATGAAGAGTAAAGACAAGACAAAGGATTTTGACAATCTACTAAAAATAATAAGGACAATAAGTAAAAAAGTGGAGTGATCTGAGGAAGTGGACTACATTGCAGGAAAAAAGAGAAAAAAGAAAAAAGTCCAGACTCCAGTGGCATGAGTTAAGAAGAGCAAGACATATCATCTCTCCTAATTGTGAATAATCTCCAGTTTTTCAGAGAAAAATCAAATATTTATTTTATGAAATATGAAACTTCATATTTCATGTGAAATAAAGCTAAGATATACAACAAAATTTGGTAAAGAACTCCTGGATATGGCAGATTATTGGTGAAAGCCATGAGACGTGATTCATATAGTAAAGGCATGGTGCAAACACAGACCATCAGCAAAAAGTAATTGTTCATTTTTTTCAAATTGCTCCAGGGATACTGGTAACACATAACTTTAGCTTCCAATTCAGGATCACCATTACAGACATATATGGGCTCTCGTCTATGCCTATAATAACTATCAGCTTTAAAGGGTGACAGGGTTAAATAAGATGTCTACGCACTACAAGAATGCACAGTAAAAGTGAGTTTTGTTTCATGCAAAATTTTGAAATTAAAAACTCTAAAGCAGTTCAAAACAGTTACAAAAACTTTGGAGAACATGGATTTTCTTGTAAAACAAAAAGATACGTTGCTGTATAATTAACATCTGCTGGTAGTTTTACTTTCAGTAATGTTATTTTAAAATCTGCAGCACAGTAAAGTGTAAGAAAAAAAGAAAAATTCCTTATCATCACTTTCCAGAAAGGAAAATGATGCAGAGAAAGACTAACTGAAATCTCCAAGCCATTCAAGGAATGAAAACAGAGTACAAGATGATGTTCAAACAGAAGATGTTCTTCCTTTTTCCTCACTTCTACTACAGAGAAATAGATGCAAGCTAGAAAAATAGATCATCTAGGTTTTTTGACTTGTGCAGAAAGAATTAAGAACATTGCAATTTTTATGTTGTTTTCAATTGAAAACATAATAAAAAAACAGCCCTCCAAACCATACTGAAAACAATTATAACTGCAGTAAAAAATTCTAGTTGTCAGAGTCTTTTCTAGGTTCTAACTCCAGGTTTGATGAGTCAAGAACAAACTGAAATGAAGTAAAATGAAATTCACTAAATGTCAACAGAATAAAATGAAGAAAAGTAAAAGGAAGTGCATAGACAGTAATAAACTGAACAATTGACATTCTGAAATCTGTTTTGTTCTTTTAATAGGAAAGTCATATTTACCTGATGGATGTTCTACAATGTGACTTACATGTTTTTCAGATCACAAGAGCTAACATTAAGGACTTCCAAATCACTGAAAAATCCTTTGTTATATCTGTACCAGCAAATTAGTTTGCTTCCTGGCTTGTTCCAACCCCTACTCTCCAAATTGCGCGTGATAGAAATGTGTTGCCTCCTTTCTCAGCCCTGATTCGGAATGAATCAGCTTCCCCCTTTCACAGTGAAAAGCAGACTAGAAGATCTAGCCCTGAACAACGGCAGCTGCGTTCTGCAAACGTTACATGCACAAGTGCGTACCCACCACTTAGCTGGGAGACATAACTTGTTCTCGGGGGAGAACAACAGGGAAATATTCTATGCATCTCAAGTCATATCCAAGAGAGGCCTCATATGTACCAGCCTTTTATGAATCCTGCTCTTATTTGTCTGGAATACCGTTGCTTCCTAAATTACGGCTAAATGAAGAGGCCTTCTGTCTGAATTCTAAACCCAAAAGTATATGCTACTGGGCTTCCATTAATACATCTGAATTATAGTGGAATCATTACTGTATGACAGCATTCAAGTGTTTTTTTGGAACACTTATGGAACCTTATGGAATGGGCAAAACAAGTTCAACTGCAAAAGACGGGTGTAAAGTCATCTCTGCCTGCAATATATAGTGACGATGAATCCTTACGATCATATACCACTTTAGTTAAATCATCTGCAAAAGAATTTAATTTTGTATATAAAAACGGGATAAGAAATGGCAAAGTCATAGAACATATTTTTAAATTTTTATTTTTAAATAATAGTCTTGTCAAAATATTCCTAATTAATAAAACAACTGACCTTCCAAGACCACACAGAAAAATCACCTAACACAAATTGCCATTTAATTGAAAACAAACCTACAGCTCAACATACAGTTTAAAGTTAAGAACTACTTTATTCAATAAAAATGGAAAAGTATATACAATACAGCATTTTCTGTAAGCTCTCTAGCTGGAAAGTATCCTTCCAGCAGTGCATTCTTGATAAAATCTGGCAGGTTTGCTTTTCACTTTCCATTTTCATAATTTGATCCGAATTTCTGGACAACTTCAATATTTGCCTGGCCTAATAGTAGGGTTGGCTGTAAGCAAATTTCTTTATGTTGGCAAGTTTGGACTTCATAATCCCCTGGAAGAATAGGAGGGAAAATCAAAGGCTTCTCCTTGAAGAGTTAGTTTGTCAAAGCATTGATTTCGCTGCAGTTAGTACTTTTATCAGGTTAGAGATTTCTTCCATGAACAAGGCTGATTGTAGTTGTCCTTTGACATGGTGTCATAATTTGCAGATGTGCTGTGTATTATTGATTAACCCCAACAAATAGTATGAGTCTTTGCTGTTGTACATAGGAGAGAATGGGAAAAAATGCAAGTCAAAGAAAAACTTGCCTTTTGTAATCAAGTTTTAAATGTTTTTCTTAGCTTTTTAGATGTCAACTTTTTATTATCTTTATCAGAATTGTGTGTCCTACTTCTTGATGAGGTCACACACGTTAATCTGACAGACATCTTACAGCAACTGCCAACAGAAATGCCACTCTAAACTGAAAAAATGCTCTTAAGACTTCGTTTACTGCCTACTTAAATAAAATCAGTATAAACAAGAATTCAGAGAGAAAAAAAAAAAAAGAAAACAAGCTTCTGCCTGTTCTTGTCTGTTTAGATCAAGGGTAGGTTCCCTCTTCTCCTTTCCTCTTCTAATTTTAATATATTTTTGTTACGATTTTTGTTGACATGTCAAGAAAATCAGCAAGTCTGTAACATATAATATAGCAATAACTTAAAATACTATGATACTATGTTTTGGTTAGTCTTGTCTGCAAGTTATAAATTTATAAGTCTAGGAGGATGGAGCTTTCTGCTTTTGTAGAATAGCTCTCATAAATCTGGCTAAAATTCGTTATAAGGCTCATTCTTTCTTGCTGTGCTACAGTGCGTAAAATAGAATGTACATAAGTTCTAATAATACATTTTATAATTCTGCGTTCCCCTGTCTCCACCTATGAAAAGTCAAAGAAATGTAGGAAGAGTCCTGTTGGATGAAGTCAGCTCAACTATAGAAATGGTGCTGATTCTGATTTAAGGTAAACAGAAATAGGTGCAAGATTTTAAAGATAAACATTCTCTGCCAGGGAATATGGGTTTAGTCCATCAGAGTTGGATTTTGGCTTGTGTTTCTCATGTGGAGATTTATGCATTTTGGAATGACAGTGTGGAAGCAGTCCAAAATAAGCACAGAACTGACTCCATAAGTGAAGATCTAATCCAGAACCTGACTGCATTTCTTTTATGTTGTAATAGATAAATGAAAAAAAGTTAATTCCTTGTTTCTGATAGTCATTTGTGTTTTCTCCCCCCCCCAAAAAAAAATCCCTAAACATTATTGCATATTCCAAAAAAGGCTTGCAGTTGAAGAACAACCTTAAAGGATAGTGATGAAAGTTCTGTTCCTGTTATTTGTTTAACATACTTATATAAATTTTAAAGATTTGAAGAGCAGTTAATTGTGCTATATTGTATATCTAAAACAAATAATAGTTATGAGAGTCTATTAGCAACGTCATCAATAAAATAATCCACCAGCACAGTCAGTCTATTCCTTAAACAAGCAGTCTCTGTGCTATCATGGAGGTCTTCTATGATCAAATCCTAACTTCAGCTGAAATACATAATGGTTTGACAAAAAAAAAGTATAAAATATTCACATCCCCCAATGTCCAACCTAAATGCAGAAAGGTTCCTAGTATATGTGGTGGGTGGAAAATTCATTCCATAGTCTTTAAGTCACTTACATCAGCTCTTGGTAGCTAAAATAATGAGAGTGAATTAAGCTTACTGAGTACACAGATGATACAGCAGTATGCCTTTCATTCAGTTTATGATACAGCTGATAGTGCTGTTTAGTGTTGCTCAGTGTACGAGCTGGTCTAGTATTGCTTCTGCATCCTTTGCTTTGGAAATTTTTCCTGCCTAAGAGAGTATGAAGAGATTCTTCAAAAAGCATCTATATTCTCTTTGTTTTAAATTGGCAAATAAACTGTATTCTATCAAGAGTGATCATAGAATCGAATCATAGAATCATAGAATCAGTAAGGTTGGAAGGGATCTCTGGAGATCATCTAGTTCAAACTGGGGACTGGTCAGCAGGGTCACCTACAGCATGTTAGATAAGGTTGCATCCAGGCGGGCCTTGAGGATCTCCAGAGAAGGAGACTCCACAACCTCCCTGGGCAACCTGGTCCAGGGTTCCGTCACTCTCACAGGGAAGAAATTCCCCCTCACAGTCAGGTGGAACTTCCTGTGCTTCAATTTCTGCCCATTGCCTCTTGTCCTGTCACACGGGACAACTGAAAAGAGTTTGTCCCCTTCCCCGTGACACTCTCCCTTCAGGTACTTACACACATTGATCAGATCCCCCCTCAGTCTTCTCTTCCCCAGGCTGAAGAAGCCCAGCTCTCGCAGCCGTTCCTCATAGGGCAGATGCTCCAGCCCTCTGATCATCTTTGTAGCCCTAAAAGTATTTCTTAAAGAAGTCACTCCTTTTCCTTCCACCCTCTGCTAGACTGTATAAAACACACTTGGTGTTCACATACAGTCCACGATGTACACATATGACACATTTTGAATGGACCTTCACTGATTACAGCATCGGGGACAAGCAGTTGGGGCACCACAGAAGATCTTTGTTCTTCCGTTTCATGTGCTACTTCACTCAAACAATAACAGAGTTGTGCCTCTGGTTGAACTACGAAGCTTAGGCTTTCTGTACAGCATCAATGCTTAGATCTCATAGCAAGGTAGCAAGCACAAGAAATGCGTGTATATCTGAACTGAAGGAGAGACTGAGCCCATTCAACTTCTAGTCTCACTACATATTCCTGGTAAGGCCATTTGAAATATAGGGAATTACTTTTCTATCAGTATTGGTACAATCATTCAAAACATGTCCAAGGTAAGCGAACCCTTAAATTGTCATAAATTCAATCTACCCACTTGCAGGGTTTGGTTGACACATACCCTTAATTTTCTTCAAGCTAATATTAATCCAAAGATAGCTGTAAAAGCATAAAATCAATCTACTCACAGCTGAAAGTCTTTATGAGAAATTGCTATCAGTGCCCAGTTACTGGCATACAAGTGTTCCTTTGTACCCCTTTTGGCAATGTTGTGCAGTCTAGAAAGATTAAAATACTCATCTACAGAAAATCCTGGAGTTTAACTCTGTGGATTATGTTGTCTGAATGTTCTAAGTCAAATAGTACTGCCAGGATACTGTCTAGATGGTGTCCATATTTGATTCCTATTCAAAAGTTGGAATGATGGAGATGAAAGTCTTCTGAGACTGTCATAAACTCTAATTTGCAGAAAGTGTACTGTAGAATTCTTCCCATGAGGCTTCCAAGGCCCAATAAACTTACCATTTTGGAGGGTTTAATTGCATCACTTAAGTCTAGGTAGTTATCTCAATATTTCTTTTGGACTTAGCAGTGTAAATCTTTGTCTAAGTTTCTTGTTATGACTCTAGAAACTTATTTCTACAGTGTAGAGCACCAGCTGATGAGGAATCTCAAAGAAAATTGTAATTACGACGGGAGATCACTTATCATTCAGCCATTTGCTACTGCTGGTTATTATTAAGGCAATAGGATTTTATATTTGTTTAGATTTATGAAATTATCTTTGTGTCAAATATCTGAAAATATATGCATAAATAGAGTAGATGGTGTAATCTTTCAGTTGGAGGATTGCAACGCACTTTGTGATGTTTAGAAAAAATGTTACCTGGCAATATGCTTTACCATCTTCTGTGTTCAGCTTCTTTCATCAGCCTTGCATATTGATTGGTATTATTCAAAGTGGCAGCATGGAACAATCTGGTGCACTGTCATTGGCAGCTGTTTTGTCATTGACCAGATTTGGAAAGTGATGGGCCCAACTCTTCCTTATGCCATATACAAAACATTCCAATTCCACTGTAAACAACACATTAACTGAGTATGCATTTAATACTACTAAAATAATAAGTGCTATTAAAATAATGATTAAAAATAACCAAAATCTTCAAACCATTTCCTTTCTGGCAATCATGATCAGAATTATTTATTACAGGTTTGAGCATGAGCCACTAAACCATTTAATCACAATATTTTTGGCACCTATGACAGAAGTAGTCAAGCATTAAATGTGAAGCTCTCTTACTCCAGTGCCTGGAGGTAACTAATCAATGTGGCAAAGATCTTCTAGGTACAGAAGATGTATATCTCACCTTCCAATGATTAGTTTGTCAAAGCCACAAGATCTATGAATATACTTATTTAATCTGTCAAAAGGATATAGTACAGCCTGAAAAGTCATCATCAAACCTGATGTAGCAGAAAATTTCTAACTATTGATTAGATTCAGACATTCATTTTAATTTGAACTTGTACTTTAGTGCGTCAATAGGTCAAGCAGACTATGAGTACAACCCAATAATATTGGAATCTTGAGTCAGCAAGTTAAGATGCCCTTGAGTACCTCATTTTTTTTTTTCCCCTGGGATGACTTTTAAAGAGAAAAGAGGATTAGCTTAAGTGTAGAATAATAGACTGAGACTGTGTTCAACTACATCATTTCTTGTCTCTATTTTAGACCAAATCGTATGTGATGCACCAGGTGCAGGCAGCTGTTTCAAGTCCTGTACTCATTATTTCTGAAACAAAATTAAGCAAAATCAAGACTCTAAATGCATTCATCTGCAAAAAAGTTATAGATTTCTGTTGTCTATGAAGTAGGAGAAGTTAAGAAAAATGGAGAAAGCAAATTAAAATGAGATTTAACTAAACCTGCTGCCAAGAGAAAAAGAGAAACTTAAATGAAAACAAACAAAATAAAAAAGAACAAAAAAAGACGCTGAATTCCCTGAAATAGCAATATAAACAAGACACTTGGAGTAAGCTCTTCTAAAGGAGGAAAACTTTTCTACGGTAATATTTTTCCTAGGCAGTGTAATAACGTACCTACTGAGTTCGCTTTGGAAACTGTCCTATAATTCACTATGCTTGTCATGATATAGGGCTGTGTTCATTGTTGTATTCCTTGCTGCTGACATTATTAATTAGATTTTCATCTATTTGGTTAGATAAAATGCTATTTAGAGTGTGATTTTTTCACTTTACTTTTGCATTATGAATTATTCAGAATAGCCTCCTGCAGCTTTTGCTCCATATAGCTCTTCATAACCAAACTGAGTCAAAAAAATCCACTGCCTTCATTTCCCCAGGAATATTAAATTCCTCTATAGATATATATGTAATATCAAATTTCTAGAAGTAATTGGAATAGAATTATTAACAATCTTTAAGAAAATCAGCATTTCCAGTTCTTTACATACTTAATGGAGTCACTCAGCAGAAAATACAATAGTCATCAAAAACATGAAAAATATAACTGCTACTTATGATTTTATTAAATACAATGATAAAGCATGATGAATTACTTTTGCTTAAAGAGTGCATACATGCCACTATGTTTCTAAATACAGCAAAAACAACTGATTCTCTTAAAGAGAAACAATTTTATAAATGTAATAATTAATCTAATTTAAATTAACCTAGATAATATGCACTAGGGGACAAAAATTTTATATATACATAAATGCTAATATAAAATATTATCTTCTTCACATGAAATAACTTTCATTAGCACAGCTTATCCATTTTTAACTCTGAACATAAATAGAAAATCACAAAACAATGGATACGATAAAATAAATGTACAAATTAATTAACTTATCCCAAATAGGAACTATCTTGCAATGACTTGCACACTATAGGCTATATTTCTCTTCTATGGAAGGAGTGCAAAGAAGCACCTCAGTTTATGGTAGCTCATCTTCACACAATTATGAGGACTTTGCTATTTCCCTTAATCTGAAAACTCCAGTACTTGGGTTACAAGGCAGCATAGATAGCCAAAGACAGAATTCATCTCATACAGCTTTCAACATCTAAAAGTCTTTGTCTTCACATGCTTTTTTAGTTTGTCCTGCTATAGTCTGTGGAATGAGAGGGGCACCTTCTGCAGCTGATACTTCTCACTTATTTTAAGATGGATTGACTCCACCTGTGAAGATGTCTGGGTGTCTTTCCATTAACTGTTGAAGGGTCCTAGATTTCGCATTCCAAATTCTCATGAATAAAATACCACTATGGTAGCTAAACCTTACTTAAGGAAGTTGAACTTTGCTTGAAGAAGGCATTCCCCTAAATTCAATTGCAGTCCAATTTATTAGGAACTTAGACTCTCTATGAGCAGCTGTCAGACTGTGAAGGTTTAAATTTTCCCTCTCCTGCCATAGAAAGGTCAATAAACCCGTTCACCATGTCTGGCCCTCTAGTGAGAAAAATTTCTCCTCCTCTGCCCCTCTGCCCCCGGCCTCCTCCCCCCCCCCCCCCCCCCAAAAAAAAAAAAAAAAAAAAAAAAAAAAAAAAAGCCCACCTTCCAAAAAGGAGTAGTAAAGGATATTTAACTAAGTCCTACTCAGAGTCAAGACCCCCTAACATATAATATACTTAGACCACTAGGGTTTCATTAGCCTTTGTGATTTAATTTATCAAGTCTACAGTTATACAATTCATTATTTGAGATAAAGTCATTATATTTCCAAGATTCAAAATAAAACTGTCTGTGTATATAAGCACAAGTATTTTATTAATTAAAACATATGCATCTACATATCCATATAAGCATATTTATATAGAGATATATATAGTGTATTTACTGACGAATATTGTATCTTAATTGTTTTTATACGTCTATTTTCTTATATAAAGTCCTGTGAATTGGACATATATTTGTGTCTGAATGCTATGTGCAGAGTTTTCATGTCCATGGGAAAAAGCATAACTTAGACCTAAAGATGTTGTTTTCTTATTCTCAACAAATTTAGAGTAAGAAATAGCTTCTCTCTTTTTCTTTAAAAAGCCTACTTTCTCTAAAACCCTTCTTCCTAAAACACTCTGGCTTTAAAGTAGTTAACAATGTCAAAATAACTAGTGAAGAGGAATGCAATTTATATATTTTATTCTGATTATTGTTAATAATTACATCTATGTTAATTAGAAATCAAGTGATTGCTTTTTGGGCAAAAGTTTTCAAACAATTTTTAAATGTAGGGTTTTTTTTCCTGATAATTTCTCCTAACTTTTACTTCCAAACTTCTACTGTTATTTAACTAAATACATCACTGAAAAAATGTTTTGCTAATTCCAAGGTAAAGATTTTTTGCTGACACTCGTTTTACTGAGTGGGAGGAACTATGCTGTAACTACGACCCTTTTATTCAATCCAAAATTTTAATTTGTAATTCCAACACAGGAATAAGCAGCCAACGTAAAACCAACCAGCTTTAGTTGTAGGGAAGAGAAGTGGAGCAGGGCGGGGGAAGAGGTTGAGGATGGAGCCTGTACACGTTGGTATGAAGAGAAGGAGACTTTCACTATAGCAGGTATCACTGATGCAGCTTCCAGGAGAAGAGACAGTAGAAAAAGGCTGCAGAGATTACCAGAGGCATTTTTACAGTCTGCTTGTGAATCCACTCTGATTTGTACAGCTGCTTCTACAAAAGTGGCCTGAACCATCTCCAGCACAACTCTATGCATACCCATGGACAACAAAATAAAGGTTAATACTGGTCCCTAGACACGTCTGAAGATCCTGTGATCCCGTAACTCCCTCACAAAGAAGTATGCCAGGGACAGTTTGGTGCCCTAGACAGACTGACTTTGAGCTCTTTATTACTTATTTTGGACTAGAAATCCTATAAAGCAGCTGTAGGCTAAACACTAAGATATACTGCAGACTGAGGTAGTTGTTTAGAGTAACATCTGCACTAGCATATGTCAGAAGGACCGAAAAGAAGGATTTATTTCAGCATTTAATTTAGACTAATAATGCCAGCAAAGGGACATTATTAGAGAAAGAGAATACGGATTTCAGAGTCTATCAGTTCAAGAGAACTATCTCACTGAGAATCTGTGCATATTTAGGTCAAGGTTGGATTATAAATTCAGAAACTTCTTCTTAATAGCGTATTTCCCTATTGATTCCTTTCCTTCTAACTCCTGCTGAGTTTGCATCTGTTCCTTCTCTAAGCAGATAGAACATGGAATAGATGAAAATATGATGCAGTTTGTTGATTAAATTCTTGGTTGTGTTTATCTGTTGGAAGCTTCACCATCAGGCAGTTGATTTAATCAAACAATAATCTTCAGTCAGTGGTGATCTTTTACAGAAAAATGTATCTGTGGAGCTTGCTGTGTCCTGTTTTTATTGAAGATGTATCTCTTCATGGGGCTTAACACAGTTGTCTAAAAATGATAATCTAGATGATTACTTGTAATAACAGACAGTACAACATTTAACTTTTTTGTCCTGTCCCATGACTATACTGCTTTGTTTTGGAAACAGTTGATATCCCTCTGATCTGGGCCAAAATATTATTCATTACTTTTCTGACATTCCCTATGGCTATGCAAAATTGTGAACAAATCAGCATTTTTGCTAGTTCAGTGTTTTATTCTGAGAGTTGGGGTTTGTTAGTTGAGCCAAACTAAATCTCTCCATTTAGACTCTCTGCTACAGCCCTGATTAAATTGGGGGAAAGAAACAAAGTTTTCTGCCATTCCCATGACATTAAGAACTTCTCTAATCTTAAATAACATGGCACTTAGGCCTTCACCAAAAGATTAGGCAAGTTGATGTTAAAAAAGAATAATGAATAAGTAGAGCTGTTGTTATATTCACAGTAGAAGTAAACAAACTGGTTGTCCACAGTAGGAACAATAAGAGCTAGTGATAAGAAGAGTGTGAACTGGAAAATAGATGTATTCTTTTTCTCAAACTTCTTGGTTTTTATTGCTGTTTTTAGGTCTCCCATCCTCTCAAGTGTCCTCCTCCTCCTCCCCAGAAGCCACTACCCATTGCGTTGTGAAAGACTGGCTGATTCTCACCTTCCTGAGACTGAGCAGGCCAAGCACAGATTTTCAAATATCTCACTTTGCCTCATCCTTTAACCAGAAGCTTCACACAACCCATCATTTCTTTTCTAAAGTCGGACGTAATGGAAACAAATTCAGCTGCTCTGAGATTCAGTGGTTAGCTTAGCACAACCGTGGCTAAATCACAGAACCCAAATAGACCTTCTAGGTCTAGGTCACACACTCATGCTCTGGCAGGATCAGGGACAAGGCTGTTTAGCCCTTTCTTACAGACCGTCAGCAATGAATCTCCACAATGTTCCCCAGGCAATCTATTCTAGTATTTCGCTAGCTGTTAGACGTTTTTTCAGAGTAGGTAGCTTTGGATATGTTGGCTGCAATTTAGCCAGTTGATTTTAATTTTTTTTCTATCCAGACGGATATAGGGAGAACAATTGTTCTCTTGTTCAGCCCAGTTTGCGCCTGAACACCATTCTCATATCACACATGAGTCTTTTCATCTTCCCTTTAAATAGCCCCCTTTCATTCAATCTTTCCTGAAGGTCAGGTTTTCTAGACCTCTCTGGAGTCTGTCCAGTTATTTCAGAACGTTCTTGAAGAGCTGCCAAAAAACCAGAGACATACTCAGCTGAGGCGTTGTCAGCACAGAGCAGAGCAGAGGGATCATTTGTTTGTATAATATCTGCATTTTTCATAACAGCATGACATGGGTGACTCATGTTGTGCTTATGCTCCACTGTAACCTGTAGGTCTTTTTCTAAGGTACTGACATTAGTATAGCTGAATTTTTCAAGGTGATTTTTTTTTTTTGCCTGAGTGTGGCTACTTATATGTGTCTCAGTACAGAGTCTTATATTCTCTGTGCTAAATTATATTTTTTTTCACATTAATTTGCCAAGATCATGTTAAATTCTGTGTATATATTCCTGACAGTCCTCCCAACTTCAATATCATCTACAGATTCAATATTTACATTCTCTGCTCTATCAACCAGATATTAATGAAATTACTGAACAGAACTCTATTCAGGATAAGTACTGCAGAAGCTAAATTGGTACATCCTTCTAATTTGTCAGTGAAAATGTGTTTGCTGCATACACTATCCCGCTATCCAGAAGACTTCTTGTACTGTGATAGTACAGACTTGTTCAGCCTTTATTTTCTTCCAGTCATCCCCACCCCAGAAGTTATTACGAGGCATCCAGTTTCATTTTAGAAACCATTAAGCTAGCTCAAGTAATTGATATTTTCAATAGTGGTCATATCAGAATATTTATTTTCCAAACATTTAGAAGTGCCTTTTTGATTATATCACAATTCCAATATTTAAATGTAGAAAAGTATCATTCTTAGTAACTTGATTCATGCAAAAGAAGAGAATTTTAATTTCCTTTTTTTTTTCAAGAACAGTGAAAAGATGATATTCATGTATTTCCTTTGGTGTCTAAGAAGGTGATAATTGTCCTTGATACTATGGTTGTGCTAATACCATCAGAAGGCAGACCTACAGAGATTATGGGTCCTAAATAATCCTGGGATTGCATTGTAAGGAGTGTAAAAAATACACAGTAGCAAACTTCTTATTCTTGATGAAAGGTGACCAGGAAAAATTGTGGCAAAATATACTTCACTCAGTTCCAGCTGGTATTTACAACATCAAATTATATAGGAAGGAATTTTTAATCTATATAATTTTGCATATCTAATTCTGTTTTTATTTATTTTATACACATGCTCAACTGGAATTATTAATATCCTGATTAAATGTCATTAACATCTCTTTTCCTCTAACTGTAGAAATATGTTTTTGCAAAACTCAAGGATAAAATGGAAATAAACCATCAGAATAAATATTTAATCAGGATAAGGGAACCAAATATATCTGAAGTAGAAGCTTCATTTCTCCAGTCTCTAATTCCAGATGATTTGTACAAAATCTTTGTCAGTAGAATGATGCATGCTTGAAAGGTACTGATTTTGAAAACTATTTTTTAGTTTAGATTTTCCTCCATTTCCCATAGCTATTGTGGGGCCATGGAAATGTAGGTCAAACAAAGAAACTAAAAGATCTCTAAGTTTTCTACTTAAAAACTTAAGGATTAAAATTCTATTTTCATAATAAAGACTTCAATGTGGTATTTCAGCTACTTCAGCTAATAATAGAGTCAGAAGATAATTTAGGTTCCCTCAAAGGTCATCCATCCGCTCAACCTACTGCTACTGCTCAAACCAGAGGTAACTGGCAAGTCAGATTGCTCAGGCTTTGTCCAGCCAAAGTTTGAAAGATTTCGAGGATGGAGATCCCACAGCCTCTCTGATGAACCTTTGCAGGGTCTGGTCACCTTCACTACAAAGAATTTTTCCTTGTATCTAATTGCAATTCTCCTCATTGCAGCTTGTGTCCACTGCATCCTGTGCTTTTTCTGGGCACTTTCAAGAAGTGCCTTGCAAGTGTCTTCTCTGAACAAGAATGGTCTTCTCTGTAACCGCCTACAAGGTGGCTGACGGCAAGAGAATTGCCTCTCTGCCCGGCCCAGAGCCTTCTCTCCTCCAGACCAAACAGCCACCTTCTCCCACCCTCTCCTTGTGCATCTTAGTACCTCTCCCTTTACATCATCTCAGCCTGCTGTTTCAGGGAACTGTTGGTTTATTCTTGATTCCAGTGAAGGGAAAGGAAGTTAGAAAAGCTATGCTTTTGCAGAATTGTGACCACAAGCCAGAGAACCATTTCAGAACAAACATTTAATGAGCAATTACTAAATATTCTCTACGAGGTCTGTTCGAGTTTTTGCATCCGATAGCTCATACTGGCAGCTGTGTGGCATTTTGCAACTTGACAACAAGGGATCTGGTCTCTCAAAACCTACTTTGTTGTGCATGTTTTTCAGACTTGGGAAATGTGCACTCTGCAGTGTGCTGAAGGGTAAATCTGTTAGTAACTCAGTAAGAGGTACAGAAGGGGTTGTTCACCTAAAAATTTGTTTTCTTTGAAACTGTACTGTGTTTCATAGATATGACTATATGTCAGTAACCTAAACAGTCACTGATACGTCTTAAAAAAGATCTCAAGATTACATGTAAGGCAGATTTCAAAGCTATTCAGAAATCTAGAGATGCCTGTTCCTCTTTCTAGGCTTTACCAAGCTAATTTATAACCTAAATTCTTAGAAAATTTCAAAAGACTAGTAGGCATCCATATTTGATTATTTAGGTACATCTTTTGAGACGCCTTATATGAACTTAATTACATTAGCACTGCTTAATCACAAAATTTATAAAAAAAAATCAGCTCTAAATAATATCATAACACTTTATTTCCAAATATATGATTATTTTCACTTTAAATATTTTTTTTTCTTTTTCTTTCTCTGGAATGTTCATGTTGCTTAAGGGAATCCACAATATATGATATGCCTTAAGATGAGCCTCATAGCTTTTTATGACATCTCATCAAGATTTTTAATAACATTCTTATTGATTTTGAGTTTATACCATATTCTATTTTTCACTATTTCACATGTTTATTCTTTAAAACTTTTTTTTTTCCTTTTTTTTTTTTTCCTTCACAAGTAGATATGCCATCAATGCGGAAAAGGTTGTGAAAATGAGTATGGAGTATTCTTGGAAAATACTTCTTTAAGATTTCAAAAAAGAGTAGTTCCATCTAGGCCAGTGTAACTATTCATATAGTATGCAAAGATGTCAGAATAAGTTTCTTTTCAATAAGGTTATTTTTCAGAAATATAGAGTAGGACTACTAAAGACTAAAACCATAACTGCTATACTAAAATGTACCATAGAAGTGGATTGCTAGCGTAAAAGGAAAAGCTTTGTATGTGACTAACTAAGCACTCACACAGGGAAAAAGCAGCGAGTCAGTTCAAAAGGATTTTCCTTTGCTGCTGTTACAAAAGAGTGTTGCTGGATTTCAGCAGTGGTTTGGTTTAAGCTTTGGGCGAAGGTTTGTGCTTTTCACACCAGTTCACCTGCCATCCCAAGTCACTATCTACAAGCTTGGGATTAAAATGGTCTAATGAGTAATCTCCCTTGCTGCTGTAGTCTTATTTCAGTTCTTGCGCTCAATGGATTTCACTGGATTTTAGGGTTGACTGCCACTGCTCTATCATTTTAGCTCTTCAGGGGAACACTGAAAGGAAAAAAAAAAAAAAGGCGCTGAAAAGGTCATTGCCATGGTTTCCCTGTAGCCATACTGCCCTGCCCAGTCGAGCCTCAAATACTAAACTCAGACTTGCTAGCAGCAGATAATGAGAGAGAATAACAATAAAGAGGTTAGGTTTGTGTTGGGAAGGGCTTGAAGGATATTCTTTGTCTATTTGATGGGTCTTCTAGAGAGCTGCAAGAAAGGCACTTTTACAGTACCTCCAACTACAGTAGCAGGCTACTTGGAGAAGACTGATGCTAAGGCAGTGGAGCATTCTGACTTGCTTTTGAGAGAAGGATTGCACAAGCAGTTTGAGTCCCGTGCCACTGAGGCAGAGTGAAAATGACCATTTGGTATTTTTCATTTTGCCTGGCAGTTCAGAAGATTCCAAATTCATTTTGCTAAGTGCATATAAAATCCTGAGATGATTCCAGGAAGCACAGCAAGTCTCCAGGTTTTAGGCTTTAAGATTATCGCAAGGGGCACTCAGTGCTGGAAGTAAGCCTTCCTGATCTGGGTGAGAAAATCTAGAGTCCAACATGCTCACAGCTCCTTGGTTTTGTGTTTAAACAGAGGTAAAACAGATGACAAACACAAGTTAGTAAGTCTGTAACCTTCCACCCTAAACATCCATCTCGAGGCTGTAGCTGTGCACCTAAATGAGACTAGAACGAGAAGATTTCAGAGAATCACAGAATTGCTGTAATTGGAAGAGACCTCTGGAGATCATCTGGTCTCACCTGCCTACTCAGGCAGGGTCAGCTAGAGCTGGTTGCCCAGAACTGTGCCCGGTTGTGTTTTGAATTTCTCCAGGGATGGAGATTCCACACTGTCTCTAGGCCACCTGTGCCTCAAAGTAAGGAAGCGTTTTCTTGTATTCAAGTGGAATTTCCTGTGTTTCAGTTTGTGCCCACTGCCTCTTGTCTTATTGCTGGCCACCACTAAGAGTCTGGTCCCCTTCTCTTGACACTCTCCCATTAGATATTTAAACAGATTAGGATTCCCCATCCTTATCCCAAGGCTTCTCAACCGCAGGACCAGCTCTCTCAGCCTTTCCTCATATGAGAGATGCTCCAGCCCCTTAATCATCTTTGTGTCCCTTTGCTGGACTTCCTCCAGTATGTCAATGGCTGTCTTGGACTGGGGAGCTAAGAACTGGACACAACATTCCAGATGTGGTCTCACCAGGGCTGAGTAGAGGGGAAGGACCCCCTCCATCACCCTTCTGGCAGTGTTATTCCTATAAGCAGCCAAGGATGCCATTGACCTTTATGCCATGAGGGTTCTTTGCTGAGTTATGTTTAACTTGATGTCTGCCAGGACACTCAAGTCTTTCTCTGCAGAGCTGCTTTCCAACAGGGCAGCCCTCAGCCTGTACTGGTGTATGGGGTTATTCTTCTGCAGGTGCAGGACTTGGCTCTTCTCTTTGTTGAACTTCATGAGCTTCCTCTCTGCCCGTTTCACCAGTTGGACTTTGTGCCACTGATCATAATCCTTTGATCTCAGAAGTTCATCCTAGTTTCAATCCACCACACTGTCCATTTATTTAGTATGCGTTTCATTAGTTTGTCTACACGCTTATTATGGTAGACAGTGTCAAAAGCCTTATTAAAGTCAAGATAAGCACTTTTCTCCTCTCTTCTACCAAGCCTGTCATCTTATCATAGAAGGCTATCAGGTTGGTCAATCATCATTTCCTATTCATAAATCCCTGTTGACTACTCCCAGTCACCCTGTTGTCCTTTATATGTCTGGAAATGGTTTCCAGGATTAGTTGCTCTACCACTTTCCCAGGGATCAAGGTGAGGTTGACCAGGCTCTGGTGCCCCAGAACCTCCTTCTTACCATTCAGCAACAGACCCTCATTTTCCCCAGCCATCCTTTTGCCAGCAATAAACCCACAGAAGCCCTTCT
This sequence comes from Rhea pennata, assembly GCF_028389875.1. Lineage (NCBI taxonomy): Eukaryota > Metazoa > Chordata > Aves > Rheiformes > Rheidae > Rhea > Rhea pennata. The sequence continues at coordinate 139,616,076 of NC_084663.1, read as the reverse complement.
TTTTGCCCTTCATGCCCCTCACTAGATTCAACTGTAGGCTGACTTTGGCCTTCCTTACCCTGTTCCTGCACACTTCAACTTTCTATATTCCACCTGGGTCATCTGCCTCTGCTTCCATGTCTTATATGCTTTTCTTTATGCCTAAGTTTAGTCACAAGCTCCTTGTTCATCCGTGCAGGCCTTCTCTCAGCTTTGCCTGACGTTCTGCTCATTGTGATGGACCATTCTTGATCTTGAAGGGCTGTCTTCCATGGAATTCTTCCAAGCAGGACTTTGAAAAGGCCTAAGTCTGATCTCCAGGGCTGTGGTCCTATTTTTTGCCTTGTTCTCTCCTCTCAGGATCCTGAATTCCACCATCTCATGGTCACTGTAGCCAAGGTTGTCTCTGTTCTTAAATGTTAAAAGTGCCAAATTCCAAGAACAATCCAGAGACCTTTAAAAAACAGACACTTGTTCTCATGGCAGACTTTAACCTCCCTGACATCTGCAATAGAGCAACACTGCAGTACACAAGAAATCCAGGATGTTTCTGGAGTGCTCACATAACTAACAAGGAAGAACTGGTTTGGATCTGGTAATCAGTGGCAGTCAGGGCTGTAGAGGCCCTGAAAGACAGACATTGAAGATCCTGAAGGGAGTGAGGAAAGATAGTAGCAAAGCGCAACCCTGCACTTCAGGAAAACAGATTTTGACTTATTCAGAAAACTGGTATATGGGATCCCATGGAAGCCAACTTTGAAAAGCAAGTTGTTCAGAAAAGCTGGCTGGCCTTGAATCCAACCACAGAGCAGTCTATCCTAGCACTTGGGAAGGCGTGCAGATGTATCATAAGAAAACCTTGGCTAAGCTGGGAACCCATGCTGATGCAAAAAAAAACATGACGCAGAGGTGGAAGCAGTGACAGGCTACACAGGAGGAATTTAGAAATATTGCTCAGGCATGAAGCTTTCTGAGCACATGTGTTGACTTGAAAATGATGTATTTGTATGAGGGATGACTATGGAAAAAGAATAAATTGTGCTTGCTGGCATTAAAGAATGGCAGCATGTACTTTCCTTTTGGCATAGACTTCACCTTGTGACTTAATCACACTCAAACCCATAATCATTTCCACAAAGTGGACTGGGAGTACAATGCGTTTATTCTCTTGCTTGCTCTGTAATTTGTCTCAGTTTAATCTCTGCTGCCAAGATACAGTTTCCTATTGCTTAATATGAGAAAGGCATCAATAAGGTTATCTAAAACTGTGTTTCCTATCTTATGCCTTACTACAGTGGATTAAGAATTCTCCTCACCTCTTTTCATCTATTCGTAACATATGGGACAGGCTGAAATTAGTTTTCCTGAGTTTAGAGTTTTGTTTTGTTTTGTTTTGTTTGCCGTTCATAGCATTTCACTAGAGTCAATTTCCACACAAATTGAATAGTGTTGATGTAAACTATTGTTTTCCCTCATAAAATACTAATAAATGGTACAGTGGTTACTGCACTGTTTTAAACCTTAGAAGACTTGAACTCAATTCTCTTCATTTCTACATGTATAACTTGAATGAGTAACTTATCTCCTCTGAGGCTTGGTTTCCTCTCTGTAAAATTGATATAGTCTGTGTGCCTCAGGACTGTTGGGAAGAGAAAGATGTTATGATGCTTGTATGAGACTCAGATGACAGAAAAGAGAATTGTTTAAGTACTTAAGAGGGACAAATGCAACAAAAAGGATTTTTAATTACTGTCATCAATAACTAAATTGTAGTGTCAACTGAAATTCCAACAGCATATAATATAATTATTTTTGTAATGTTTCCATATGATGTAAATGTTGTTGGCTTCATTTTTTACAATACCTATAATATATTGTGCCAAGGGATTAGGATGATAAAAGTCATAAAAATGTTAATACCTGGTAATTCATGAGGTCACATGAAGGACTGTTATAAGAAATGCTGACTCTATTCCAAATACGGAAGAAAGAGGTCAGAAAATGGCATTGTTATTCCAAAGGCAAGTTATCAGCAATCAAATACATATTTTTTTTCTAAAACGCCAGCTAGCATTATGCTATGAATCAATATTTCAGAACTGTATGTCTCTAGTTTAAAAAGCTTGATTGCCTGTTTTGTTTGACATAAAGAGGAACTAGAAGCATAAATTTATTTTTTGACTGACCTAAAAGGCTGAAGAAGTGCAACTAAATCTATTCAGCTGAGACCAGTATAAACATTTGCTTTGTTTGTCTGGTCCTTGCTTAAATACTCTCATAGCCTTTTACTCTTCCAGGAGGTCTCTCAAATATGTGTATTAACAGTTTTTAATGAGTTGAAGCTTCTAAGCTCCTATTAAGCTACTGCTTTTTTTATCGTTGTTTTAAGATTTTTTGGTGGGAAGGAAAAATGATACTTTTTCAGCCTAAAGGATTTTGAATTTATTTTTTCATTTTAAACAAATGGGCATGTTTGTGTTATGTGAACATATATGTGTGTGAATACTGCTTGCATAGGTTCTTACTGATGTATCTACATAGTTATTCAGATAGTCCATAGCAAGTAAGTTTAAAAACAATAGAAAATGATGTTTCATAAGAATTTCTACTCATCTTAATATGTGAACATCAACCCTTCTAGATCCTTAAATATAGCTATGGAACAATCAGAGACCAGGCTGGTATCAGAATGAGCTCCTTTTCCATATTTTTTGCTTGTTTGGTACCTTTCGCTTTCATGTTGAGTGAAAATGTAGAAAATGGATAGGGGACAAAAAATAGTTTGTCTCACCCTACACTACTGTGCTGTGCTATAGATCCCCCAAACATGCAAGTTTCTCAAGTGCCCACAGGAAAAAAAGAAGTATCATAGCTGTTTCCAATAGCAAAGCAAGGGAAACAGTTGCTGCAGAGGATCTTGTGTGACACTGAGGTCATGGAGCATTTTTGGTTTGGACTACATGTAATCTGGTGCCAGGGGCTCAGTACCCACTAGCAGCTGGACTGCATTAAGAGTGAATCTTCTGGTTTCATTTCTGAAAGCAGTCCAGTTCATTTACTCTGAAATGTCAAGAAAAGCAGTGATAAGCAAAGGTAACTGGGGTTTACTAGGAGATTCATTTCAAAAGTGCATTGCTCACCTAACCAGAAATGTTAAAGTAGACCCACCCATAGAGGTGAAAGCCTTTTCATCTCCAGGTTCTTCATCTTGGAATGATACTTGAAAAGATTATTTCTGTTAAACTCATTGTCTATTGCGGAAGTGTCTTTCCCTTCAGAGACAATTTCTGTTATCAGTTTGACTTTTGATAGAAAAGCCTCCAAAAAAATAGGGCAATGTGTTTCTTTACATTTTGAGAATATTCTCCTCTGATGTATACAGTTAGATTAACCAGTTTAAGAGAATATACAGCCTTCTATAGGCCAAGATTTTCAAACAATTAATTTTCAGAGGTGACTTTTGAGATACCTAAGTACACTGTCCACTGACAGCACTGACTGCTCCAGAGCTCCAGTTAAAATCAATGGTAGTTGTTTGGTTTTTTTTCCTTGGTTTATTATATGAATTCACATTGTGAAGCTATATGAATGAGGACAATATTAATCTATTTTCTGCTCCAGTGCTACTTGCATTTTTTTTTGCCTAGAAAGTAGTTTAAACTTGTAGAAGGAGTCAGAAAGTGGAAAATGTAGAGGTTTTTGTTTTATGCTTACTTTTTGCTTTTTTTCAGGTGAGTCAGTCTTTTTTGATTTGACATACTAATACCTGAGAAGTTATAAGATAATATGATAAGACACATTGCTCTTAATAGCAATATATTTTTGAATCCCTGGCTAGGAGAGTGGTGGTCAGTCCGCAGACTGCTGATAGAAACAAAGTTTTATACAGAATGAGGTAAACATACTTGGTTTACAGCAGCTTACACCATATGGAAATAAACCATATGTAAATACCATAAGATACCTCTTTAATGCACTATGTTGTTTGTAATTCTCTTCAAGGAATAACACAGTATTTCACTAACAGTGTGACTACAATGCAACTGAAGATGAAGACAACATGGAAATTGTTAGCATACTTGTGTGTGGTAAGTCAACTACTGAGGATCAGTTGTGAGCTTATGTTACGTTTATGTTAAATATTAATAAACTCAGATCTGACTGGAATCTTGTATAAACAAATAAAATAGGCTTTTTTTTCTTTTTTTTTTTTTTTTTTTTTGCAAGAGACCAAGAAATTTTCTCAAGATACTAATCCTTGAAGGGTTTCTCAAGAATGTTCAATATTTTGACTTAAGCTATGCACATTTGACATGAATGCACCTGTGTTTAGGAAATTGGTCTACTTTTACTTCCAGCTTTCTGAGGTTATGGTCCAGATAATGGTTTCCAGCAAACTGATGGACCGAAAACTAAAAAACTAATATTTCCAGCTCAAGTTGGTCAATGCATTTGTTTATTTTTAAATATATCAACTGGTCCTTTTCTTCTTCCTGTCTCTGGTTCGTTCGCTACATGGTAAGGGAATTTTGTTGCTGCTGGCAAATGTGACACTTATAAGTTTTATCGGATAATTTCTGCCACATCTAAAACTGTAATTAACTCCAGATCAGCTTATACCTTAGGCAGTGGCAACATATTTAGGAATCAGGTATCAGTTTCCATTTAAAGAAACAAATTGAATTACAAATTTTCTCATAATGTTTTTTAATCAAGTGAGAGGTTTGATTTTTTACATGCAGTGTAATATGTGGTTGGAAATGTCAGCCAAAAGTCAAATGACCTTACTCTTCTCTCTTCAGATCGTTGTTAACCTGTTATGTTGATCATTTTCAAGACTCTCATTGTGTTGTTGGAGTACACATATTTTTATATGTATACATATACATTTGTGTTCAAAATTTAAGAAGCTGTTAACAAATAGATCCAGTGTAATAGCAAAGTGTAAAAATCAGAAACTGGTATTTGAAGTAATGAGCAAACTTGCAAATCTGTAACTGTAGGCCTTTTCATTATTTTATTTTAACTGTACTCAATAAATTACATCTTAGAGATAGTTCGAAACAATAAAAAGACCAATAAAAATGGTTGTATGGCATGATTAAAAACAATCCTTAGATACTACTACCATTCCAAACATGATTACAGATCCAGATCCTGCATGTATTTTATTCAACATCCATATGTAATCCAGCCTGAGGATATATATCATCTGTGAAATATGCTACTTAGGACAAGAGAGCTGGTGAGTGAACACTACAGGTTCTTAAGGCTGAGATTCTCAAAAATTGTCAAATTAGGGAGGTTAGATGTCTAATTCTTCTTAGAATAATTGGAAATTGGGTATATGTGTACCTATACGCCTTTGAAAATTTCTCCCACAACCCCCTTGCAACTAATTAGGCTGTACTACTTTATATATTGAATAAAAGAGGAATTTGTCACAATATTTTTAGAACTCATCATGAGTCTGGATCTATTTTTTGGCTGTCTGTAGAAGACAAATAAAGATTCTCTCACCAAGGGGATCTTTAAAGGAGCACTTACATTTGGCTGCTGCAGTTGCTGTGAAAGCCTTCTTTCACATTTAGTAGGTTGTTTATGAACAAGACAAGCAATGGAGTCTTTTATTCATAACTTTTTTCTTTTATTCTCTCAGGAAAGATTGTCAGATTATTAATAATGTAAGAAAAATAGGCTGCAAACTTAGTGAAGAAAGGAATGACAGGGCTTACAAAAAGTGAAAACACAGCCAAATATAGCATATGATATCTTCCTGTCTTCTTTATGAAAAATTTACTCTTTTCCACATCTCTGCAACAGCATGTTTAGAAAAGTGTTAACTTTATTTTCAAGTTGTCCCATTCTGTCTTGTACACAAGTTCACATAAGGTCAGAGCTGATTTATTCTGGGCCTGGTTATTCTTTTGAACTGTGTGTGTAGGAATGGCATTTTCTTCATGGAAAGTTCACAATTGCAAGAGTAAAGACAAACACTACAGATAAGGCTATATTCAGTTATCATCTTTCATACTGAATGGCAATAAATTCTTTAACTCAGCTTTGGGTTCATATTTTACATAACTTCATGGTAGTTGTTTAAAGTCTTCAATTTATGTTTTTATGGAAAACTCCACCTAGGCTAGATTAGCTTTGAATGGCTCTAGATTCAGACTTTTTATGAAAAGAAAAAAAATATTGAGGTGGAGTTTGCAGCTGTCCCAGATTTGGTATGATCAACATGTGTTTTGGACGGGCTGAGGGCAAGCTAGGTGGAATACAAAACTCAATGTTTCTTAAAGCTTTCATGTATATAATATACGCCATTTTAACTTCCTTTCCAAACTCTTACATCATCAGATTCCTAACCCATAAGGTCCTCCTACCTCATTACAGAAGGAAGATCAAATTCCTGGTGAAATATGGGCCTGGACTGATGACTCTCTTCTCTCCAACTCTTCCTCCCTCACTAGAGAATACAGGAATAGAGTAGGTTTCTTCAATGTGCAAAACAGCTTGGTCATTGCTGTCTCATTTAAGTCTGAATACTAAGTCGCGCTGTGACTGAAGTCATATTTTCATACATAGAACGTTGACCATCTGGAAAAAAAGTATCATTTTTTTAATAATACTTTTTAAAAGTAATGATGAGCTATATCTTCAGACAATTAATTCTTTTGTGAATAGCGTAAGAGGTCACTGGTTTGGAAAATCTTCCAGCTACTGGCAACTATCAGAAGGAAAAAAAAAATAAATAAAAAAGGTGGAGATGATTTCTAGGGGAAAAGAGTGAGTATTACTGTATAAATATCATCAGCAAAGGAGTTACAAGGAAATTGTTCTAGGACAGAATTCTTTCCCATTACCTACAGAAGTGCATAATTTGTGTGGTTACAGAATCAAAAGAGGTTTTCAAAAAGATACTTACTTGTAAATATAATAATTCAGGATGGGATTCAGTTTCAGATTCGGATTTAAGATGTTAGGGGCCTGCCAGGTAGGTGCCTACTTGTGAGATATGTCTCTGTGCTCCGAAAACAGAAATGGGAGACTTGGCCCATGCAATCAGTGCAGTCCAGGGAACTGCTCAGCTGCTCCTGCAGAGCCCAAACATGGGTTGTTTGGGAGTCTCTGTGGTATTCTGCACATTTGCCAGCTGCCATTCCAGATCTTATGTTTACCAGCCTTTAGTATCTGCCTGGGGTCTCATAGGAAAATAGAACTGGATTGCTATTTTTAAATATGTAATTTATTCCCATAAATAAGTGTAATCCCACTATTTATTTTAATACTTCCTCATTAGAGCTATTGAAAATGTATTTCTTTTTTTTTCGGATAACACATTCTTGCTATAAGTTCATTCCATTTTATCAAAATGCACACTTTTGCTTTTCAAACACTTCAAGTCATTTGGAGAGTTAACAATATAGGAATGTTGATCTGTGAAAAATCAGTATAGATAATTTTCCCAACCAAAGAAATGGGACAACTGCTGCTGCTTCTTCTTCATAAAATTTATCCCAATTAATTCATGACCATGTCTGCCAAACATTAGTGTTCCAAGCAGTCACAGCAGTCAGCAGACTTCCTTGTTGGACTCAGCTCATAACACCATCTAGAGAGGAGAGGAAAGTTGAGGAAAACCACACCCTTTTGCCTGTCCTTGAAGTCAGATTCTTTTATTAATTCAATGAATTTCTGAATTGTAACATACTCTGCTCTGTCGTGTCCATTATCTAGGAAATTATTCCTATGCTCACTTGAAATGACATTTAATTTTGGACATAGAATGTGCCTTTTTTTTTTTTTCCCCTGTTGCCCTCAAGATCCTATTTTCTCCATTTGTCGTGCTCTGGTTCATATCACGGAGCCCCAAAAAGGTATTTATTTTGCCTGTAGAATGCTCCCATAGTGGACTTTTACATTGTGGGACCAGGCTAGAGGTAACCTGAAGTAAATTGCCAAAACTCTTTTGCAGGGTACACCGGGCTCTTAGCATCCGCTGCTTCGCTCTGCAGCCTCCCTCTTGCTTGATGGCAGAGTTTGCTGCTGGGGACACGGCACCCGCCACCGTGCGAGCCTGCTGCCGGGTCCCGTCCTGCCCCACAGGTACCCGGCTCTGCGCCTGCCTCTCTTGGCCGTGTGAACCTGCAGCCTCCACCTCCGTGGCGCCTTGCGTGGCCTCAGCACCTCCCGGGACAGGAGAGCTGCCTGCCCCGTATCTTTGGCAGGTTTCAGCACTCCCTAAGAGGAACACCGCTCATAAATGGGAATAAAAAAAGTAACCGAATACTCTCTTCCATAGAAGCGTTGTGGTCAGTCTATGCCTAAAACCATAACACTGAAGAAGGCAGTTACTTAAACTTTTTTTCAAGACCAGGTAGTGGGAATAAATGTCGTATTTACGGTGGCTAAATATTTTTGCTTATTAATATTTCTATCTTTTCTCTTCACATACACACATGCACACAGCTGCCCCTGGGATATCCAGTGACCCAAAAGATAGCTGGTAATTGCAGAGTTCAAGTGGCCTGAGTGAATTTTGTTAGAACTTCTGTCTGTAACTAGCCAGCCTTTACCCTGTGGACAAATACACTTTTTTTTTATGCTGTGTCGACTTTATACTCAAAATAAACCAGACTACAGTTTCAAATAAGCCTGTTTGTAAGGTTTCAGCATGTTTTTAATGCAATGTACTTTGTTATTTGTCATCATATTACTAAAAAAGAAAAAAACCTTGCTGATAGCTTTAAAATATCTCCTTTTTGGCTTGAGACCTGTGCAAGTCATTTTCCTTCCCATTGGAAAGGAGAGTTCTGTTTAGTTGTTTTTCACAAGGGTAATTTTCGCTAGGTCTATTTTATTTTTACAATGTCATTTTTATTGTGATAAAGCAGACTCTGATTGTAAAAGAAAAAAAAATAAAACACTTCTTGCTTTTAGCAGCCATAAAGTGTATTTCACAGTGCATGAGAGAAACCAGGTATGGAAGAATTCTGTAGATGAAAATAATGTACTATTTGTGTACTCCACCTTTCTTAGAACAGGAGGAACTCCAAAGCAAATACATACATTTTTCTGCTTGTTTCCTCCTCCTTTCTGTCTCTAAATTCTCAATAATTAGTCTTACCTCAATACCTCCATGTAAATAATCCTTCAGAAATTATCCTGCAACTGAACTCTTACACTAAAATCCTAAATAGTTCCTTTAAATAAGTAGGGATGTCAATAAAACTTTACTGAAAGAAAGATTAGCAATTAAAGACACAATTCAGCAAAACGTCTAATTAAATACTCACTTTAAGCATGTGTTTAATCCATAGACTCCAAAGGGACTTAAACATAGATTTTGAAGTTAAACAAATATGGGCCTAAACAAATAAAGGCATAATTGCTACGAAATGGTAAAATAATAATGTACTCGCAAGGAAGCTAAAATAGAAATCAAAGAATACAAAACAAAAACAAAGCTTCCTACTTTTTTCTGCCTTGCTCAAGACACAAAGTGAAAAAAAACGAAAAAACTAAGATTGTTTGGCTTTGGGTCTGTTTTTTTCTTTTTTTTTCATTTTCACGATGATAAATTCTAGGAATATCATAAAAGACCTGAAATATTTGGAACTGTATCTCTATTCAGCTGCTAGTTGACTAAAATTGAAATATATGAGCCATTTCCAATTTGGAGTTGAAGTACAATTGCAGATACATTCAAAGGCAAAATTTCAAACAAGGCTCATTTTTTTGATAAGAATAAAAGAATCTGCATTTTATTTATTAAAATAAAATTAAAGAATTGTATAAGGAATTATTTCATAACCATCTATGAAAGGAAGTAAATAAAGTTGAAAAAAAAGCTCAGAAAAGCAAAATGTAAAAACTACAGTTCTGTGGGTTGTACAGTTTATAAAAAAGATTTGAGCATATGATTCAAAAAAAACCCCATTGTCACGACAAACTTGATCTGTAAAGTTGTTTAGAAAATAATGGTTCCACCATGAAAGGTGCACTTACATTACATTATTGGTTTGTTTGTTTGTTTGTTTCTCAAAAATGGAGTAAAAGAAGTAACTATTGAAAATTTCTATAAACAAAAAATTATCAAATATTTCCTTTGGAAAATATACTATTTTGATGTTTTCAAGCAGAAAGTGGTTTAGTTCCTTAACTGGTAATTTGAAACAAAAGATTTTATTTGCAATGTTTTAATTTTAAGTTTTCTACTACAATGCAAAATACGCTGATTTTGACCAAATTGATCTTTTTGTGGAATATCAGATGGTTAAAAACTAAACTTCAATTACACTTTCTGGTGAAAAAATGTTTTCTGCAGAGACAAGTCATAGTTATAATATGACAAGTTATTTTGTTCTGAGGGGGAAAAAAACAGTATTACTACTTTTACAGATAATACTTTCAATTGCATAATTGTTCTGAAAGATCACAGAAAAATGTAGACAGTAGTTGCACAGAAATGTTGCAGTGCCTGGAAAGTCATAAAAATATTTTAGGAGTAACTTGTTAAAGTCAACAATCAGTGAAGTGATGCAAGCTTGTGCTTACTGGGGTTGACCCTGTTTCTCAAATTAGTCTTATGGACCAAAAGTATTCACACTCCGCCTCGTTTCAGCCCTACTGTGGATTAACTATCCTATTTACTTACATACCTGGATGTGAACTGAGATGGTTACACTTACACAGCCACATCTGAAGACTGGACTAAGAGTCAGGAAATCAATCCATGAGGGCAATTGCAAATCTAAGGCCAAATTTACGTATTTCTTGTCTGTGACTAGATGCTCGTTATTCAGCCAGGATTCAAAGAAAGTCTGGATAGCCTATACCACAAGGTGGCTGTGCACCTAACCAATGCTCCTGCCACATCAGATATTTGGTGGCTTTCATTATATAATCCATACCTACTGCAACAGCAAATTTGTCCATATGCTGTATTTTATAACCTGTTTTATTCTTATTGCACCCTGGGACTATTAAGCAAACATAGAAAACAGGGAAAGCTTTCTGGCGGGTACATGCAAAATCTACAGACACTTCAGAGGCTCCTCTACATCCCATCTCAATTTACAACAGCTAAGGATGTAAAACAGCAACCCCTCTATAAACTCAACTGTAAGTAATGACCTCCATATGCTTACACAGGTCAAGGAATATTAGCTCATTAGTGAGGATGCTTAATTAGTGTGGTATCTACAATACATAAATTCGGTGAATTCTTACCAAAAAACTATGCCATGTTTTAAGTGTCACAATTATATTCTATATCATTTATAGACCAAAGAGTAGTGTAAGCTACAATATACTTTCAAGCTATTTCTTGAATAGTTAAGGAAAATATTTTTACTGTTTCTGGCCCATTGGCAGCTGTGTGTCAATGAGAAACTTTCACTGAGGTAGCTTTTACCTGCTTAAAGATGACTTTATCCTGAGATACAACAAGTGCTGGTAGCTCCTATTAAAAACAATATGATTTTTCTGGTTTTGGCAAGTGCTGTTAATTATATGTACCAGCTGAAGTAGAAAGCTACAGTTTATAAGAGGTAAACATAAAAATGTGAATGCTGAGTGCACAGTGATTTCATGTCATTGTTCTTTGCTCAGTTTGTTCAGGTGATGAAAGCAACAAGAAGGGCAAGATTTTTACAGAGATTTGAATGACTGTGATATTTAGTCTTGAAAATATAACACCTAGTACAATCTCAGACTATTGATTGCAGTTCTGCAACTCAATACAAATCAGAAAACAAAATCTAAATCTATCTTTATAGATTTAGTTCTGAGGTATGGATGCAGCCAAGAGAGTTTTATTGTTGCTTGATTTGGTTTTAATTCTTGATTTAACCGAATCAAATGAGATATACTGTGGAAATCTTGCAGTCCCAGATCACCTTGTAATATTGCTATGGATGGATACCCAAGGAGAAATTTATTTCTCAGTGATGAATGGAAATTTGAGGAATAAGTAAATATATATATATATATATATATATATACACACACACACACACATATTTTCCCATTAAAACTTTTTTTTGTCTAGCCTTGGAACACACTTTTGAGCATTTTGCTTTATTTTACCCTGACCTTCCCTATGTGCCTGTCATAAGCATCTTTGATTATGCCAAATTATCATTCAAAGCCAACAAATCTATCAAAAGTCTTCATACATTGACCAACTTCTAATTTATAAATACTGTGAATATCATTTCAATATCATATATGGAATAGTTGGTTTAAAATTAGATCTCTAGATTTATAAAATATGTGAACAAGTAAATGACTATCAAGTTTGTAATCAGCATTACAGGTTCTTTTGTTATTCCACTTCCTCCTCACCAGTTTCCTTCCACTATTTTAAGCATATTGTTTGTTAATCTAATAGAATTTTTCAGTTAGTTCCAGCTTTCTGATGATCACAACAGTTGAAGACTGTGCTGGGCAGAACAACATTACCACTTTAGTCCCTACACAAAATATTCTGGCTTCTTTATTTGCTTGTATTTGAGCTCGTTGGTAATTATCTCAATATAATTTTTCATTAAATATATCCGTAACTGAATATATGATTCAAATAGATCACTAGAATTACTATGTACAAGAGTATTTTTTATTCTATTTTCTAAAATAATACCAAGAAAGAGTAAAAAGAGATAACATAAAAAAAAGAATTACATATTTTAAAACTGGCTTCTCACTCAAATTTAAAGATAGAAGTTACTTATCACTGATAAAAAGAGTTTTATTTTTAAGTTTTGCTTATCAGTAAAAGCAAGTAGTATTTAGGTCTGCAATGGTAGCTTTTCTTCAATAAATGAAGCCAATTTAAGAAATAAAAAGACATCTGATGTAGAGTTGTGGATGCTTCCTGTGGCTCATTGTCCTTTTGGTAAAATAGGAAATATATAAAAAAACTACAACAAACTCTTAAAGAATCTATTGCACTTTCATCACTCTGACTTTCCTAAGAGATATTGCAACCAAATAATATTTTCTAATCATTTCTAATCTTCTCCTCTTTCAAAAATACCTTTTACCATTCTTTCCAGTTAATGAAAGCAGCTGTACATTTCTGTAATCAAAGTAAGACATAGGAATATACTAATAATTACATGATGGAATTAATTAGAACTACTATAGGTTCCTTTATATTGTACTAGATTGGTGAAGACTGAGAAATGTGATTCACTGCAATGTGAAGGTGATAGACAGCTAGATGTGTAGTTAGAAAGAGTATATGTGACTACAGTGAAAAAATAATATTAAAATCAATCCCTAATTCTTCTGAGGAGAAAATGGAGAAGGTTTCACAGATTACGGTTTGAAAGAAATGAGCCCACGACTCTTTTATTTGATGATTATTTGCAAAACTTTAACACATGCTTGCCTCAACATGTAGTATTTTGAAGGGAAGATAATCAGCAAGGACAGCACGAAGCCAGGAAGCATCACAAATGCCTCTGCCACAGCACGAGCCAGTTAGCTCAGTCATATCAGCTCCTAAGTGACAGTCCTGTCATTGCGATCATACGAAATGAATTGTACATTTTTCTGCTTTATAACCAACTAATGCTATTTTTTCTCGCATAAGTTCCCTTAGGCAGATACGGCCCAATACAACCAATGATTACAAATAGTTATATCATTCTTACCTTCTTTTAGTTAGTCCAGGAGAATCCTAAACAATCATGTTGATGATGCTGAACAATACGTGAACTGTATCCCTTAAAGAGCAGAGGTTTGACTTACGATGAACTCTAATATGACAAAAATCATAATTCAATTAGAATCCTGAGGAACAAAAAGCAAGCTAACAGAAAACTTTGTAGTTATACTGCATATGAGTATATGATGCTAGAACTGGAGTTTCTTACATTTTAAAAACTATTAAAAATATTAGTCCATTATATCATGTTGGGACCTATAAATGTCCCAAACATTCTTCCAGTTGATTTGCCTCCTTAGAAACTAAATAATGACAATGACAATGCCATAGCCTATTTCTTACGTTGGGCTTCTGTTTCGTGGGAAGCCAGGCATCTCAGGGAGGATTTTCAGCCTTTCAGCCTGTCAGACTCAGGTGAAGAGAACGAGCAATGGGTGCTTAAACTGAGGAAGAGCTCCAAACCTCATTCTCGGACAACGGGAAAGCACTACAGCTATAAACATCAGAGTGCTTCCATATCATATATGCTAATAGATGATACATAAAGGCATAGAACTCGATAATCTCAAATTCAAACAATCTCAAATTCGCTCTTTCGAAATTGGACTTAATGGAACATGAGGAAAAGTAAGCAGTAGCACTGGGCTGATACTCATAGAAATGGTATCCTATAATGAGATAGTCTCCTTTTAAAACCTAACCTCCTCCAAAAACCATAGAGGATGATAAGCCCTAGGTATTCTTGGAATAATTATTTGATTCTAACCTCTGACATTTTGCTCTTGCAGTTGTAGTAGTTTTCAGTTCTAAAACTGCATTATAAAACTCTTAAATTTGTAATAATTTTGAGAAAAAATTTGATATTCTACTAATATGTGATAGGTCATCATGTTGATCAAATCTTCGCTAATTACGCAGACCTTTACTGTAGCCTATTTGAGTTTGACTAATAAAGGTTTGATGCCATACACCTAAATAGATATCAAAGAAAAGATTGGAAGTAAGTCATACCTGAACTATGAGTCATTATCTGTTACTATCTTATATAGAAATCCATAGGCAGAAAATGGCTATTTACAATGTGTTTTTGTTGCCCTGCTCCATGTTTTGTCATTCACATTGTTTACTATAATGAACTATACGAGTTCAAATTCTGTTCACATCTAATCAAAAGAACAGGCATAGCATTTTTAAGGAATGATAAACTTAAACCATTACTGGAAACAGACTTTTTAAATGAAAAATAGAAAAATTAGCTCTATGGCTTTCTCATTCAAAATGATTTTCAAGTCCTTCCAAACCTTAACATAAAAGCTTAACATAAGAGTATATAAAAAGGCTGAAGATCCAACACTGGCACTAACAAAGAAAGTAAGACAATGTCATTGCATGCGGTCTTCTAAAGGTGAAAGAAAAGAAGTGTTTTTTTGTGAACTCTGAAACAGGAAATAAAATAACATTAATGAACTGGAAAGGCAAAAACATGCTGTGCACCAGTGCATTTCTATCTTTTTTGACAAGCATATCCATGCAAGAAACCCTGTTTTCATGAAACCATAGCCAAACATTTCTGAAACTGATCCTGGTCTGATTGGAATAGGATTATGACCTTATGGCTTTTATTTTTTATGTCTTATCTTCCTTCCTTTCTATCCTTTCAGTCTCTCCTTCATCTTAGCCTCTTACTACTGCTGTTGTTATTTGATTCACTGTGTTTAAAACCAGAAGGGACCAGTGGTAGGTATTGCCTGGTCTGACCTCCTGCATTGTACAGGACATTTGCACTTCTCTGAGTTACCTCTGTATTGAGCCAAATGGTTTGTGCTTGACAAAACTACCTTGGACAAATTACTATTTTGTACATTTACATGATAGCCTACATGAGTTTGAAAGAATGCTATACCTCACTCTCCAGGTTTAACACATAATCTCAAGATCTATTTCTTCCATAGTAGAAGCATGGTGGAGCTGTTTCTTCTCTCATAACCAGTTAAACCATGAGCAAATCTCTTTACAGAAGGATTAACATGTTCAATTGGACAGATGAATCCTACTTCACATATCATCATCTTGGATGAGACGAATCTTTTTTAGCCTGGAGAGAAGACTGAGGGGGGATATTATCAATGCATATGAATATCTGATGGGAGACAGGGGACAGGGCCAGAGTCTTCTCAGTAGTGCCCAGTGACAGGATAAGAGGCAACAAGCACAAACTGAAACACAGGAAGTTCCCTTTATACATAAGGAAAAACCTTTTTCACTGTGAGGATTACTGAGCACTAGAATAGGCTGCCCAAACAAGTAGTCTCCATCCTTGGAGATATTCAAAAGCCATCTGGATGTGATCCTGTAAAACCTGTTGTAGGTGACCTTGCCTGAGCAGAGATGGCAGACTGGATGATCTCCAGAGGTTCCTTCTGACCTCAATCATTCTGTGATTCTGTGACACCCTTCATAATTTCCATTTTCTTCGTTTCTACCGGAGGTATTAGACATCATGTCATAGTGAAAAAGCTAGCTCATTTATTCTCCACAAGAGGCACAATAAGCTCAGATAGAAAGATATATAGTAAATTTGAAAACCTTCAGATTATCTCCAGCCAAGACACCAAAACAAGCAACACCAGTGGGAATCTTTAAAATGTTATTAAGCACTGAAAGCCAGCAGTCATTCAAGCTTCAGCTGATATAGTCTGCTTTAAATGTATGGATTTATAGTCATTTCCTAATTTCTGAGGTATCAAAATGTCTAGCAGTTGCAAAAATTAATAATTTTTGAATCTATAAAACTTATGATATCATGCACAGGTAAATTCAAAATATGTCCTTCATGTACCATTACTGGGATGGGGAAAAATGAAAGTCTGAGTGTACTCTAAAAATCATAGTTAGTCTTGTTTGTTGGATTACACACCAATTTTGACTTGGCTATTTTTATATTCTGGAAAGCATCAGTTATCATCTGTGGAAATCACGTTCATCAGTGCAGACTCTGGTCTTCTTTACCTATTTTTACATATACATGTGTACATTTCAGTGTTTGAAAGCTGATGATGCAGTCCCTGCAGAAGCTTTTTCTGCAGTCCCTGATTCCTCACTCTGTAATTCACTGCAATTGCTAAATAATGCACATTTACTCAGGCTGAGAAAATAGATAGCAACCAAGTGAAATGCATACTTTAAAGTTCTTTTTCCTCTGATCGCTCAAGATTTTAAGTATTATATATTTTTACTGATAAAAAGAAAAATTAAAATTTCACAGTACTGTACAGGATTCTGATAAACATTTTCCCTTTTAATAAATAATCAAGTTATTTTCAATATTACAGAAACAAGAAAATGTCACTCTTAGTTAAAGAATTTCAGCACTCTCCATAGTCATAGTGTGAAGAGACAAAAAGTGGAATAATATAGTAAATCCCAAACAAAGATGATTTTCAAAGCATATCCCTCCCCCTTTTTTCCTAACCTACAATAGGAACAATTTAGGCTCACCTTTAATGTTTATGTGTGTTAGTGTCTTAGCTGTTCAGACAGCCAATAGGTTAATGCCTTTGACTTACCTTTAATTTCAGCAATAGTTATCTTCTCACAGTATAATGAAATATTCCCCTCCGTTTAAAATGAACCAAACTAGTCCTTCTATCAATCTAAAGATAAAATTACAGGTGATGAAGACATGATAGAAGAAATATTTTAATGTAAAGAATATCAAAAGTGAATTCAGCAAAATTTTAAGGCACTACTTTGTTGCACTTTGTGCTACTATTTGAAGTGTTGTATCTTTGTACCGCTCCCAATATAACTCCAAATTGCTTCACATTGTGGAAAATATTATGTCAGTTAATCAAAACATGTCAGATAATTGCCAGTAAGTAGAGGATCATGAGTATTTTTACTTGCAAAACCATAAATGCACATGGAAAGATGGAGGGGGCATGCCTATTTGATTGCAATCTACACTATTCTCTGTTAAAACAAACAATCAGAAAAATGATATGCTGTCTTTCCTTTTTAAGTGTGCTTGTAAAAGCAAATGTATCTAACTATTTTATATGACTATACAAGATATAAACTAAACTTACTTAATGTAATTTCTCTGCAGCTATTGGACTCTGAGAACATTATTTTTTATTTTGTATTGTTTTAAGTACATATTATATCACACCAGTTAGCTAATAATATTTGTAGATGTCTTGGTAATGAAGGCTTTCCTTAAAGATGAAAATAGCTGAGAAATTGTATCTAAGAGAAGGTGGTTAGCCCAACTTCTGTGTAGAAGAGTTAACAGGTTAATGTTGTAAAAGAAGATGCTTCCCAAAATCAGCTAAGTCATTTGTTTTCCTGTTTTCAGTCTTGCCTGCAGACTTTTCTGCACAGAGTAAGACTCATGAACTTTTGAGCTTAATAGTCTCTTCTTATTTCTAGGCATTCATACAAAATAGGAAAAACAGAACAACTTTGAATCAACAATGATAGAAAATGTTAATCCACAACGGAAGTGTCTTTCCGAGCAGTGCTCAGCACAGATATGTTATTCATTTAATTGTCTTATACTTTAGTTACAGTCTTAGACTCACTGCTACCGTGAGTCAATGACATCTATAAGTTACACAGGTACTGAGAGAAATTCTTCTAAAAGAATTCAATTTAATTAAAAGACTTTGACAATCTTTCTATAATGAAAAAACATGATCTGGATTTCTAATTTGCCTTTTGGATTCACTACCTTAAATATTCTCTTTGCTTTTGCAGCATATATGTATAGGCATATACATACATACATATATATATATATATATATATATATATAAAACATTTCTTGTCAGGAATATAATAGTTTTATCTGATTATATCATTGAATAATATTTGCTTATTATGTGTACCAAAATAGTTTAGGTTTTTGTTATATTTATAGTCCCCAGTCACAGCTAATTCCTTTTTAAAAAGAAACAGATACCCCAACAATATGGGATAATTCAGCAAATTAATCCAACTCTGTTAAAAAAGAAAAAAAAAAAGAAAAAAAAAGATAAATCTAACTCAGTCAATAGCTTCTGTCTGAAGTTAAGAATGGTTGCCTAGAAAAGAACTTAAGTAGTAAGGTTGAATCCTTTTCTGAATAATCAACTGTGCTACTTTTAGAAGAGCTACTGAGGGCTTCAGAACAGAAATGTCTAAAACAGATCAAAAAGTAAAGGTCATATAGCCTATTTAGACAGCTAAATAAACATTCTGATTTGCAGACCTACCATCCAAAAAATGCTGAGTAAATAACAACTCTCACTGAAATAAAATGAGACTGACTGGGTCTTATGCCTAGTGTGTAAGGAATATCTTCTGCAGCTTCATAACAGAAAAGTAGTTGTGCCATTTTTTTCCATATATGACTCGTTACAATAATTTATTAGTCATATTCACTGCTGTGATTGAATGATGCACAAAATATGAGGCCTCCATAACAGATTACTCCATGATAGATTACTCAGTGAAGAGAATGAAAATCAACTCATTCAGCATCTCTGCTGAAAAATAGAAAATAGACTAAAATGTTCAAAAGTGAAAGAGAAGAGAATTTTTGAAACATTTCTCAGGGTTATGTCTTGTTGCTTTACAGTTCTTCCCAAATTTTCAGGATGTTTTGTTCTGTGACGAAAGTTTTATTCAGCTGTTAATTTTATATATTAAAATATGGCTCATTATAAGCTGCAAGGAAGTAATGATTCTGGGACAGCTAAAGGCTTCCTCATTGCTTGGAAGGCTCAGCCAGTTTAGGTACAGAAGGAGAAGACAAATATCTACATCTGTGAGCATTCAAGGCAGAAAATAAGTTACACCTTGATGGTGATAGTTGAAATTAAAGGAAATGCATGTACCTCTTCAAAGCAGTTTAAGTGTACCTCTAAGTTGTAGTGTAAATGTCACTGCTGCAGAGAACATACCAGCATGTTAAACTGGGTGATAAGTAGTTTCTGAATCAATGTTAAGGAACTTTTTCTTTTGAGGGATTATCTTAAGAAAAAAAAAAAAAAAACTTATATAACCTACGTATTTTTCCCCTGGCAAACAATACGCATCTCTAGCATTCTGTTTCTAATCATGTTGTTCAGTACGTTCTATTCATTTTTCTTCAATAAAAAAGTAAGTATGATTTTGCTGTGAGAATTGTAGTGTTCTAGTATTTATTGTGGACTAATCTACATAAAGTCTAAAGAATTGATGTACAATGCTCCAACAGAAAAATGATTTTTTAATCTTTTGTGTCTCTTTTTTTTAAAAAAAATAATTTCATAGAGACAGACACTGAACTTTGATTCGTATCTGCTTTTATTTTGCCACTTAGTGCACACAAACCAGATGAATCAACAGTTATATGTAGACATATTTTAAAAAGTGGCTTTTATTGTAGTGATAGATGCAACACACTCCTTACGTTCTGCTACAGCGATTAGGTGAGAAATGACATAATTCTTTTACCACATTTCATGTAATAAACCTTAACTTCAAGCAAATGAAAACTATAAAATTCTGTTGATGGCCTTCCCAGATGTTGCCAGTTGTACTGTTTTAGTAGGTATCTTTTTTCTTTCAATATACTTTTAAATCTTTGACATATATCTTAAACAAAAATACCTGTCAAGTGACCAGCAGGGTGCAGATGATAAACCCTGATGTATTCTTTTATTACACTTTAAATACAATAAACTGTACACAGAGGTCAACTGATATAAATGGTACTTACTACAGAGTAACAGACTACTGCTGATAGACATTTACAAGTAAAGAGGACTAAGTATTTTCCCAGTGCAAAGATTAGCAGATCAATATACTATTGGTTTATATTCTGTAACTAGCATGTATTTGCAACTTGGCTATTACTCTTCCTTAAAACTGGGAAATAATACTACAAGGTTTGCAATACAATGCAAGAATGGGAGAAACTGAGTGTGCTGGGGGAAGCAGTTGTCACTTTGATTAATTATTTTTATTTTATTAAAAATCATTTGTTTTTAAAAATGCAGTTGAGAATTCATATCATATAGTGATCTCACACAACAGAAATTTGGAAAATTTTCCCTCTCATACCGACTTAGCTTTCTCTGCCTATTAATTGCTAACAAAGGAAATGAAAACATTTAACACGTTACCTAATTTCTTTCATAATAAGATAGAAATTTTTGGACATGTTTGATGAAGCAAAGCATTTAGGAAGTGGTATAAACTAAGAAGATTACCTCTGTATGCAAAGTCGCACTTGAACGATTTTTTTTTCTACTAATAAAAGGTTAATTTCAGATTTCCCTGACCAGGAATATAAACTTGTGCTTAAACTTAGTGAAATCAATCCAATAAAAGTGTGTGGTTAAGAATTTAAATACAAAATTTAGAATTAAGTCAGTGATCAAGTACTATCCTGTACAGTAAAGAAATTATCAGAAGAACAGTTAACAAGGTTTTCTTGGGAGAACTATGATAACTGTGGTACATTCAAATCCAATATTACTGTAAATCCACAATATCCAGATTCTATGCCATCGACTTTAAGCCCCAGATAACTACAACTATAATATTACAGGTACATCTTTGGCCTCTTCTTTTAAATAGACATTGGTTTTAGATTATTCTTCTGTCTTAATGTAAGATTTTGGACTTGTTTGGACTGAAAAAGTAATTTAAACTGTGAAAGAAGTATCTTTACAGAGCTCAGCAAAGTTTACCACATATATCTATTTACCATTAGGCACTGAAAATCAGACATGAGATCTTTAGGTAGGACATTAATACAAGTTTTCTTATATTTATATTTAGCAGTGATGGAACTATATATTTGTTTAAGAGTTGATTCTTCTAGAACAACTATTACTGTGGTGAAGGATTCTCAAAGCTGTATTTAGGGAAAATACCAAAGCTAATACTACATTTCATTTTAAAAGATCTTTTTGGTAACTCAAGGTGATTTACTTCCCCTGCGTCCCAGAGGAAGTCTGTTGCAAAAACTAAATCTAGATTTCTCAAGCCCTAGTGTCCTGACTTAGTCCCAAAATCTTCTATAGTCAAGTCATCAAGCCATCAGTGAATTATTTCTTCTGGCCTTGTAGCAGTATATTACTTCTCTAGGCTGGAAATTTGGCTTCTTACTAAGCATCCCAGAGGTGCTGCTAATGCATCTAACCTTTTCTCCTATTACTATCATTTCAGTATTGGTGCTTTGAGGTTTTTAAAGACTTCACTGTGTCTTTTACCAATACCAACTTACTGTACTGGTACAACACCCCATCACATTTATCTATGCCATATCTATGTTATAGCTTGTCTGCAATTATACTGTAGTTTATATGGATAGCATAATACACTATAGTAGTTTAAATTGACTTTCTACAAAAGTTTAAAATTCAATAAAAAAAATTCAAATCTCTAAAACAAGAAACTAAAAAAGTCAAAAATTCTCCAAGTTGCACACCTGACTTTTGAGTGATTCTTTTCAAATTCCATGAATACTTGTTCTTTCTTCACAAATACTCTATTTTGTGGTGCTATAATATTAAAATAAATGGAGTTATATTGGCAAAAAATGGATTAAAGCTTGAGTGAATCAAATACAAACCTAGACAGTATGCCTCTTAAGGGACAAATTTAGACATAATAGGCTAAAGAGTCATAATCTAATCACAGATGGGATCAAAAAGGCCACTTTCTTTCCTGTTTTGAAACAAAAATGCAAGGTTTGAAACTAAGAATTTTATTTGGCTTTCTATGATTTAGGAAAGAAAGCTCCTTTACCTCCCTTGCCCCCACTGCTGCCTCAATGCTAGCTGTTAAAATGACTCCAGAAGAGCGTTGCTACATGGAGTACAGACTTTGTAGTAATCTCTAAGGGAGATATTATCAAACTGCTAGGCTGAGCGGAACTGAAGATGGATTGATTCCCGTATGTCACAACACTATGGTAGAAATTGGATGTGACAAAAGAAGATTTTAATAGTATCTATATGATTTTTCAAGGTGATCACTTATATACAATACAATTCTAAATATGCCCCAATTAAAAGCAAATTGCGAATATATCTTAGAGCACTAATTAAGCAAATAGCTCAATTTGAGGCTTTGTCATTGCTCAAACTCCCTGAGCACTGTCTTGCTCCTTGAGAAAGCTAGCTCCGAGTTTTACTTACCAGCATTATAGCTGACACATGATTTCTTTCATTGGACTAAGTCCAGTGCAGGCTATCCCAGTTCAACCGTTATTAGCTTCTCTTGACCTTTCATTGACAGCTGGAAACTTCATCCTGTAATTTTTCCTACAGATATTCTAAAATGCAAGTGAGCAGAAGATATCCAAGATGTGCTTCATCAAACCTGTGGGTCATCTAATGTTACTGCTGAGGATTTTAGAAGAAGCATAGATACCTGACACACGAAGCACTTCAAGATGAATAATGCATCCATCTGTGGGTTTACTGACAAGGAGAGGTCATTGGCAAGAACCACAGAGACATTAAGATTTCCACTCCAATTCCAGTAGGATTTAGGGTCCTAAATACCTTTGTAAACCTGAGCCAATATACTCCTAAACCAAAGTAATAGAAAGCATAGAGCTTTTCAGTTCTTTTGAATCATATCAATATTCCTTTTTCCTTTAGAGTAGTTCAGAAAGCTATATCTTTTCCTCTGTCACTATCTTTTTCTCTGAAATGTAGAAGAATTCAGCTTGATGGCTCATTTTGTCTCTTCTCTGGTACATCAAACATTATTGCAAACAACGTATTTCATATAGAGAACAACCAAATCATTAAGGCAGCACATATTGAATCAGTAGAAGACATATTAATTAAACATTCAGAAGGCATTGATTCATTTATGATTTATACTGATGAATGTATATATATGAAATGCCATCTAAAATACATTCATATAGCCTAAACATTTTTAAACTGATGTATATGCATATAGAAAAAGTATCCATAGCTTATAGGCATTATGGTTTGGTAACCTAGAATGAAATGACCCGTGGTAATTACCAGGTTTTCCAACAATCTTTTTTATTTTTCTCTTTTCAGACCTTGATCTCTTGACAGTACAGTCTTGCTTTCAAAAGTACTCAGTGCCTAGAACTTGGAGTTCCAATATTCAGCAAAGTCTTGGGATGACAATGTGGTACATATAGCTAAACTTACTTAGCTAAATTAGTTTTTGCATGCCGCATACAGCCTTTGTGCTGTAACAATAGGCTCAATTCTCTGTATGGCTGCTTCATACGTGGCTATAAATAAATTAGAAAAAAAAAAAAGGAAAAGAGATGGCCAAAAACCAGACAGCTAATGTCTATTTCAAAGTCAGTATCACTGTCGACAGTGAGGTTTTGGTCCACCGTGACCTGACAGAGATAATAATCTCACACTTGAATGATAAGTTTGTAATGTTTATTACCTATTGTCGTTGGCTTTGAGCATGCAAGAGCATGACAAGTTTCTGCAATTTTGTGTGAAATACAACTTAAACATGACTCTAGGGGATACCTTTACTCTTTTTGTTACCCTCCAAAATCTAAAGGAAGTAAATTCTAATCTGAGAGAAACTAAAAACTAATAATAGATAAAGCTGTATGAGTTCCTAAATCTAAAAAGTCTCCATAGGCTTAACCATTTTCCATGCTCTTATTCTTCCAGCTCTGTGGAGACTGCTTGCATTTAATAAGAACCATAGAACATAGCATTAGAACTAACTTCGTTATTCAGTTTAGAGAAATCCTGTTTATTCAAATGATTTTATAAGCATAAATGTCTTTAAGTATTTGATTCTACCCTTTCCATGAGCACAGGCATTTGAGCATTCATTTCTTGAGCCTCAAGTACAAAGGCATACAACACAGCTAACATTATTTCCTCTCACCCTGAGAGAAATATAATGAAATTTCTGTCTCCAAACAAGTCTCGTGAGCAACAGTGAAATCAAAATATTTGATTTAAACACCAAACATTACATGTTTCTGATTCCTAAGTACTCAATTGCAGTGACAAGGTCAAAGCAAAATAAAATTGACACAATTTGTTGAAACTCTCATTGCCAGATGATACTACAGCATGAAATTTCATGAGATGGCCTCATAAAACGTTTCAGTTTTATTGATCATCTGGACCTGATCCAAGTCAGTACAGGAGAAATTAATTTCATCTAAACAAAAGCATCTTGACTGCATACGTCTAACTAAGCTCGTTTCCTTAGGCTCCCATTTTACTCACTAGAGAGATGCAGGCGCTAGAGCCTTTGATTCACCCATTGTGGACGTCTGCTTCAGAATGAGATGAAATCCTTAATTTTGTTCATGGTACATAAGGGGAGTTTCATAATACATAAAGGAGGTCTAGACAGCTAGCACAGATAGTCATTTAACCTGGAGATATGCCTCTTTTTATTCAGATAAAGTCCATCCTAAGAGTGCGGAAAGGGTTGGATGTCAAGGAGGGATGAAAGGGCATATCAGCTTTTTCTCTTGTCTACATCCAAAGAGGGATGATGTCTTAAGGAAAGGCTGGTAGTAGCACAGATGCAGTTTGCTGAGCACATATGGACACTCCTTTCTGGTGGGGACTGCTGTGTCTTGTGGAGAGTTCTGTAAAGGTCATCCATTCCGCTTGGTGTATTTCTGTGACCTGCAAAGCTAGCAACACGTCAGACTATATAAGGAGTAGGACTGAGGACAGCACAGAGAACATTTATAGAACTGAAAATTATATTCTGTAGCTATCTAAGGGTACTCTATGTCCTATATTCTGGTCATTTCACCTTGTAAATGACTTGTACAATTCAATGAATAAAAATCTCATCTGAAGAGTCCGAAAGGACTGAAAAATTTTTGTTTCTAATTTTGGCCTAAAAAGCAAATGTTTTTTCACAGTGATAAAATGCAAATACATAAAATGATGAAATATATATAAAGAAAGTTTATCAGGAATTCACTGCCTTATTCAACATTCAATAAAATTATGAGATAATATATCTGAGGTTAAAGGAAACTCTGAGAAGTTCATTTCCACATAATTCAGAAGACGAGAACTTGGCAAAATGCTAAGAATGAGTGGAGAATGGAGGAAAAAATATCAGAAAGATAGCAACTTTATTCTGAAATAGATTAAGACAAATTTTAAGACAATTTTTTAAAGTATTCTGAATTTATTAAAATTGTTGCTTAGATACAAATGAAGGATTAATTTGGATATTATCTACTTGAACTTTTTTACTCATTATTTAGTATCTTATTTTGTATAGAATTATGGATGGAAATATTAGTGTTTAAATTAATAATTTAGTGCTTTGGCTTTGTTCTTCATCCTGCAACACCTGGCACAACTTGTTAGGCATTATAAATACTCTATCTAAAACAGTAGGTATATTCAAGCTGCATAAAAATTTAGTTTTGGTACTATAAGGCTCACTTTCAGTGACTTTTATTTATCATCATAATAGATCTTATTATATAACAAAGCTACTGTATGGCTTGGTGGTTCTTTAAGGAAAGAAGCATGAGGGAAACAGAAACAGTTAAGCAGCTCAGCTAGGGTCTCAGGACAGTTTGAGATATGAGAATCTCAGAATACAGAACAAATGAGAAAATTGTTACAAGGAAGGAGGAGGAGCCAAGAAGAGAGAAGAATATCTCCTCACAAACCTTACTGCATAGGAACCAGCAAAGCACTCCTATTTTCCAGTTAATTCCTCCAATCAGTTCAGGCAAAGATGCAAAATGATGAAGAATAGCACAAAATGCCCTCTATTCTTGCAAAGTAAGTAAATTCAAGAATTAAATGATTAGAAAAAGACTTTTAGAGGAGAAGGAAAAGAGGATCCACATAATTTTCCAACTGCAGAGAAAAACGAAGCCCAAAAGTGACTAAGTCACTGAATCATTTTTTTGAGAACATCACTTGTGTTTAATACTAGATATCTGGGTTTAATTCAGGTATCAGAGCACAAGAGAAATTTAACAGGCCACTGCAAAAAGGCTAACTGTATGCGAAAAAATATGTGCCTAAGAGTGGTGTGATTTTGGAGCAAATATTATATTTTTCTGTTTGTTTGTACAATATCTAAAAACAGAACAGCAATTTTGGGGGAATTTCTGTGAGCTGGTAGAATAAGAATAAATAAAAAAAAAAGTTAAATCCAAACATGATCTCTCACCTCTTCTCACTAAAATGTGAAAATTATTGAAATAGAGATAAAATTATGTGCACCATTTCGTTAGAGGAAAATCTGTATTATGCTTTGTTTTCTCCTCCATAGTCAAATTTACTTCCGCTGTAAATAAGATTCACTTGATTCACAAGTTCAGATGAACAGGATATGGTCAGACTGGTTCAGTGTCTTTGTGAAGCTGTTCCGGAGACAAAAAAAAAAAATAAAATCAAGAAAAGAGGGCAGCTTTAAAAATAGTTAATTGTTTTTTATCTCTAATGTCAACTTAGTGACTTAAATATTTTATCTTATTGCAAGAAATCCAAGTCAGTGCAACCCTACAACATGCTATGAAACAAACTCTGACCTTTCTTTAAAGATGTAAGCATTTTTGATGAGGAATAGGAACTTAAGAAGGTAAATATGAATCATGATCTGACATCAGCAGGTTTTTTTATTCATTTGAAAATAATGTTTATCTTCACTTAACCATCATATTAAAAGAGTTCTTGTCAGCGTAGAACTCTCTTACTCTTCATGAACATAATAAAGTGCTCTTATCTTTGAAACACATCAAAGCATTTCTGAATGAGAATGAAAAAAAGTCTTTGCAGCCCTTTCCTCTACTATAGTGGCATAGAAATTCAAGAAAAGAAGCAAAAGGGAAACAGAAACCATTAAGCAGCTCAGGATAATGTTATCCTGAGTGGATATGTAGACTGAAGGGACAGGCTGATAAATGGTGAGGATGGAGTCAACATTCATGTTTAAAATCCTGCATTAATAAACAAAAAAGTTTGATGTATCATCTGGTTACATTATGAGCTATAGAATGGTTTCAATTTAAGTAGCTCCTCCAAATGCTCGGTCAGCTTGCAGTTAAAAACTGCAAGGGAATTCTTCCAGAACTAATGAATGTGAAATATTCATGGTGGGGAATGGCAAAGCCCTAATAGCCTTTGACCTAGTTTGGACTGACTTCTGCTTCTGTGTCAAGTGACATTTTTAATAATCTTTTGACTATTTTTATAAAGTGAACAATTTTTCTTTTTCTGGATCCAGTTCCCGAGAAGCAGTTCTCTAGCCTGGCACACATCCTCATCATGAAATTAATTATCACCCTTTGGCCAGGGTCCTCAGGGTCCTTAACTGCTCTGACCAGCCCTACCAGGGGTCTCTACTCCTTGTTGTTGGGTCCAGGATCCCTACCCAGACCTGACTCAGCAGTCATTGCTGCATGAGCCACATCACCCACGTGATGGTTTTCCTTGGAGTGAACATGGCATCTGGACCCTCAGAGATGCTGTATTCCCCCATCCTACCCACCTTCCTCTTCCTCATCATCCTCAAACTGGGGAAGCACAACCTCCTCTCTCCTTCACTGGCAGGTAGGATCCTTGTTCTTCCTAACTGGAAGCGGGCACCCCAAGCCTGATAGCAAGAGCCAGACCCAAGATCACATAGAAGATGCTTTCTCCCACCAGAATGCCCTGCATGGTTTGGTCCAGAGAGCTCCATGTTTCTGGTCCTTCACAACATGAACAACAGCTTGGCTGTGCAGCCAGTCTGACACTGTAGGCTGCTGAGAGCCCTACAGCAAACCCCCTGATTTTGCTCCCTCTAAATGAAGACTGAAACTGAGGAATGTAATTATACAATAA
This sequence comes from Rhea pennata, assembly GCF_028389875.1. Classification (NCBI taxonomy): domain Eukaryota; kingdom Metazoa; phylum Chordata; class Aves; order Rheiformes; family Rheidae; genus Rhea; species Rhea pennata. The sequence goes on along the minus strand of NC_084663.1, from coordinate 139,587,582 downwards.
CCACACCAAAATTGACATCCCCAGAATGTACCAATATCCAGTGCAGCCCCAGTCCTGAGACCCCTGCAATCTCATAGCTCTGCCCAGCTCCACAGGCTGTGGCCCTAGGACAATACCCCTACCCCAGCCACCGGACCCCATAAGCAGCCTTCGCAGATGAGTACAGCAACTTCAGTTTGAGAAGAAGGAAAAAATCTTGCTGCCCCATTGCCCTAATCTCAGGAAAGAAGGTTACCTTGAGGCACACTGATGCCTTATCACACACTGAATTAGCAGCCCTCAAGAACCACTGCAAAAACAATCTGGCATACAGGTTGCCTCCTCACCTCTGCTGCTGGGGTCCTATATTTTTCATCAAAAAGGAATATAAGGGTCTCAGCCTGAGAAAAGATTACAAGGGATTGAATGACATCCCACAAGCATCCTCTGCCTCACATCTCAGAGATTTTTGAACATCTATCTGCAGGGTGCTCACAGGTTCACCAAACTGGACCTGTGAAGGACTTACAGTTTGTTCCAAATCTGGCATGGGAATGAATGGAAAACCAATTTCTGCACTAGATATGGTCTCTGTGAGTATCCTGTGATGGTCTTTAGCCTCTGCAATGCTTCAGACAGCTTTCAGCATTTTGTAGATGACATTCTGAGGAACGTACACATAGTAGTGGTATACTTAGATGATGTCTTGATACTCTCCACCACTCAGGAGGTGTGCATACACTATATTTAGGAGATCTTGAGTTGCATATGGCAGCACTAGTTTTGTGCCAAACTTCATCCCTTTCAAGGGATGAAGTGCCTTTTTGCCCACCTTGCCTCCTGGGCCTCCCTCTTATGTTCCTTTCCCTTCACTTTCACATACCATTGGGGTAGCAGAATGGCAAGGCAGATGGACCCAAATATATATATATACATGTCCCCTGTGCTCTTTTCTCCAAAATATATCACTACAGCCACAACAAAGGATGAGCTCATTGAATAAGTTTGCCCGATCATTACAAAATATCTTCTTCTGGTGCAGCATTTTGCTGGCATGGCCTCTCCCATCCTGCAAGAACAGGACAGCTACCCACCCTGGTACATCCTGCAGGGACCACTGCAAGTGCTCATCTTTCATTGATGCCATGATGCACCTGAAAGTATGGAAATGGCTGGAAGATACAGCACCTTATTTCCTGGACATACTTGGGACCCACAGTATGAGCAGATGAGGAGAGCTGTTGAGCCTGCAGCATGTGTATTTGCGCCAAAAGACCTCTGTACGGAGTTTCTTACGGGTCCTCCACTTGGCAGTTTGTGTCCATGGATTTCACACTAGGCCTGCTCTCTTCTGGAGGAGCGTCCTGGTGATCCCAGACCTGTTTACCAAGACAGATCACTCCCTTCAGGAAGCGCTAAAGGCCCCATGGACTGACAAACTCATCCTGCAGCATGATTTATGATGCCATGGTCTCCTAGACAGCATCACCCTGTCATAGCTAGATTTTGGAAGGAGTGCACAAGCCTTCTCTTTGTGCGAAGCCTCTTCGGCTCATGATCTCAGACCAAAATGCAGACAGAGAGAGTGAATCTGATCCTGAAACCGTACCTCTGATGTTACAGTAACTTTCCCCAACGTGCCTGTAGAAAGTCATTCTCTTCCTGCCAGCAGAGTTTGCTTATAATAATGACATCCATAGATTTACACAGTGGATCCTACTCTTTGCTCATTTCATTTTCCAACCCTGAAGTCCTCCAGCTGTCTCTTGCATACTGACAGCTGGAGATCTACTCTAACAGGTTCAAACCCTCACCATAACCCAGCTGGACAAGGCCAGGAAGTCTTACAATAGGCAAGCTGGCAGACTGTGTCTCCCAATTATGGCTTTCTCCATCAGTGACCAGGTTTCGCTTTCCAGTAAACACCTCTAGACAGCTACACCTTCCAGCAATCCAGACCACAGTCCTCAGAGCTTTCAATCATTGCAGCCACTCTACCTACTCCTTGCCTGAAGCTCCCATAAACCCTGAAGAACCACACAGTTTTCCTTGTCTCCCTCATGCCCAGACTCTTTCTACAGCCATCCCATCCTGTGGTGCAGGAGCAGACAGAGTGAAGCAGATTTGGGACTCTAAAGTCATTCGACAAATGTTTCATCATCTAATTGCTTGGTGAGCCTATGGACCTAAGGAGTATACCAGGGAACCAGCAAACAATGTACACGCTCCAGCTGAGACCAGGGCTTTCTACAACAATTCCCCTCCAATGCTAGATCTCTCTGTGTGGGATGACACACCTTGCTGGCAGGAGAGGCTGCTGAGGGCCCTGGCAGCTGTCACGGTCCCTTACCACCTCCTTGGACCTCCCCCACCCTGCCCAGGGCCTCTTTTTAACTCAGGCCTGGAGAGTTTGAAAGTTGAAGGAGTAAAGATTTTAAAAAACCCATCAAAATAATGTATATGTAACAATTAACTTTGCATTTTGCTCTAATTACTATACAGTGATGGCTGAAGTTTCTAGTCTTCCTCTTTCTTAAAGTAGATGTTTGTAATGAAAACAAGGGGAGAATGTTTCTTCTGTATCTGTTTTACAGAGGAAATATCATTCTTAGAGAATATGATTATTCTGTTATAACAGTTTTAACAAGCTGTTATTGGCAGGGCAGGAAAACAAACATACAGTTTAAGAAAAAATGCCTTGATTTTTAATGTTAATTTCCAGGATTTGTTTTAATACTTCTTTCCTCTAAAGATCTTTTATGCTAGGAAATGCCATTCACTGCAAAAATATTACTCCATAAACAGTAAGATTAAAGCTCCTGTAAACAAGTGCTGCTTGCAATAAAGTTAGTGCCAGATAATAGCTAAATAAAAAATGATAGTTCTCAGTTTGCCAAAACAAAAAATATCAGCAATGAAATACAAACCACAGAGAATGTCACTCATATGATATTTCCCTCTTAACTACAAATTTTAAGCTATTTTTGCAAGATTGAGTATCTTTATGTCCTCCATCTATAACATTTCTAATTGCAGTTGAAGTTGACTTATGGCAGAGTGGGTAGTAATAAAGTGCCTACTTCGTCACTACTAAACTCAGTCCATAAGCTGCTCTCAATTTTATGAGATCTTTTTATTTCCTGCAATATTGGGGGTGTGGGAGGATGGGAAAGCAGGCTAGAGAGATATTCAGCAAAAGACTTTGGTGAGTGCTAAATAAATGTGTAATGGGCTAAACTGCCTTCTCAATATTTTCAACCTGGGACCATTCAGAGCAGCGTTGCCTCCCTGCAGAGGGAGCGATAGGGAGAGACTGTGGAAGTTGCCTCCAGACACCACCAGGAGTTGCAGGAACTATATAGTACAAGAAAGATCTGGCTTGTTTTGCTGTACACAGTAGGAAGTGGGATGAATTCTGCCCTGATGTGTTTAGGGGAATTCAGTCCTTGACAGCGCTCTCTCAACAGGATATTGCCTAGGTACAGTTCCTAATGGCAAAACAGTGTTGAGCACATCACTACCACAGCACCCTGAAGTACAATAGGATTACACGAATGGAAAGGGGATCTTTTCTTCTGTCGCAGTGTAAACAAGCCACGCATACCAGCCAAAGGGATGCAGTGCAGAGCAGGGCTGCACTCAGCTGAAAGCACAGTTTGCACTGTGCAGGAGTGGGCATATAAATCAGGTGTGAGAGAAGGGCAGAGATGGTGAGGGAAAGAATAAGTAGCCAGGAAGCTGACTTGATGATTTCAGCAGATTTCACATAATTCTCAGCAGATTTCAGATGACTTCACCTAAGTGAAGTTGTCTAGGTGCCCCTGCAGGGTATGACTAGAGACACACACCTTCCTAATGGGGCTTCCAAGAAGAACAATGAAGAAGACTTTGAGGAAGGTGAACGCTACCTGAGGCACCTTTAGTGAGACATCACATCTGGAGAAAGAGGCAGTGTTTCAAAACACACTGCTCTTCTTGATCAATACAGCAGCAGCTCTGAAGCCCATTTTAGGTGCCTATTGTGAAGCGGTCAGTCTTACTTTCCACATTTTCTATATATTTTAATAAATCATATAATTTCTCTTCTTTTTTTCATTAGTTACTTTGGGAACTGCTATGATATTATCACAAGTTAAAGGTCTTTGTAGTGAAGAAAAGCTTCCTATAAAAAAATGATTTCATCTTCTAAATAACAACTTTATTGTAACAGATTTTCATTCTCTGCCCTACGGAAAAGAAAAATACAGTAACTAACCATATGCCAACACTCAGGGGAAATACAAGCTGAGCTATAGAATATGCAGATTTCTTTAGGATTCAAAAGCAGGGAAATATTTCACTTTAATTTATGCAGGGACTTACAGTTATGTGAGTCACCTCAAAGCTCTCCAAAACCAAAGAATCCAGGGATTTACACTCTCCATATCTACTTTGATTAAAATACATGTATTTTTTTGCTACCATGGTGATAAACATGTCTATCGTGATTTCACTCTTGAGAGCATGGAAGATGAAAAAGAATTAAGTTACTGCAGCCATAGGAAGACAAGTGTCACAGAGAGGATAAAAAATTCATTCATTGTTTGGAATTGCAGATCTATTCTGAAGAAGAATGAACATTTATTTTATAAATTGTTTGCAGGCAGTTTCAGTCTATGCCTTAGGAGAATATCAAATTCCAGACAATCTGAGGGAAAAGAATAGAATTAAATATCTCTTCGATAGTTGGTTTGATATATTCTTACCAAGAGTGATTTGGGGATTGGGATGGGAACAAACGAGAGACTGGCAAAGTTTCATAGAAAAGAAGAAATTCATCTGGAAAACATTAACACAAATTGGAAACAATAACTTAAGGTGTTCCATTTGTAGATTAGCATATATGTTTCACTGTTCAGATCCACTACTAACTCTGCGGATAGAAATAAAAACACAGAGAAAAAATGAAACAGAGACAGAGGAAAGAAAAAAAAATCATTAGAAAAGACTGAGGCAAGGGTTTACTTTTGTCTGAAATTAACAGTTTTCATATTTGTCTGTAAAATTACAGATGAGTCAGAAAAACCACAATTACAGCTAGCATTTTCTTTCTAGATTTCCCACTTGTGCCTGGACATACCCAGATCCACAAATAACTTCAGAATGTTACTGCTTGTCACGTGAGATAGTGAGATAGAGGGTTTTTATGAAATGTCCTTTATCAAAAAGACAGAATGTGATTATTCTCATAATCACAGAATCTCAGAATAGTTGGGGTTAGAAGGGACTTCTGGAGACCATCTGGTCCAACCCCTGCTCAAGCATAATAATCTCTGGACTATTCAAATAGCTAATTTTAGAGACACCTGACTAATAACCCTCAGAACATGTTGGTTTATATAGCAACGGTTTAATGTTGGATGGAAGAAAGCAGAAAATGATTACAAGTTATTTAAAATAAATGAAGAAATTTAAAAAGTTTGGAATGTATATGTATAACCCTATCCTTGTTTGGACTTATGGAAATTCGGAGTTTATAGAAAGACAAATATGACCAGAATTTGTGACCAAGACCTTGTATCTCATTGTTGTGCTCCATAGATGAGAGTCTTCTGTTCCATATATAAAATTCACAGCAGCATTGTATTAAATAGGCTAAGCATTTCTTACCTTATGGAAACTCAGTAATGTATTATATCTGTGGGGACTTATATAAATTATTATTCTAGATAGTGTCCATTTGATTTTAACCCATTTCCTTTAAAAATTGCATTCAGCAATGCAATTAAAACAACCTCAGAAACATAGAAAAAAAAAAGAATAGGTTTAGACAAAGTTGAAAATGAAAAGGTTTTTCTGTTGGAAGAACTTAAGGGTGCAGGTACAGCAACTCAATTGTTACTCTTTTGATATCCTATTGCAAAAATAAATAATAAAAAAAAATGACAATGATGCAGTTGTCTGCCCTCAACTGGAGATCTGATTTGAAGAACAGGTGCAAAGAACAGGGACAAGTCTTGGTGCTGCTGGAGTTTTCTGACAATTCAGCAGATGAGAAAAGATGAAGGCATTGGGTAATATTGCAGATGTGTGACAGAGTAAGGAATGCCAAAAGCTGTTGCCTCCTTTCAGCACTTATAGAATCACTCTATTAAAACAAGAAAAAGAGCATTGTACCACTGAATTTCTGCCTAATATTTTCCTCTAGCCCCCTGTTCCTCACTACCCGAAAGAAATTGAATCCTTCTGCTTTTGATGAGGGGTAGTTAGATTAAATTCTCCTGGTACTGGTCTGATAGTTGAAGAAAGAAGAAATATTCAGCCATTTCATTTTACTTCTGACTGCCTAGTTTTCTGTCATCTTCCCCTTTCCTATATAGTACCACATGATTTTTAGTTTCTGGTGTTGCACAACTTCACAGGCCAAAATGCAGTGTATGTCAGCTTCATTTTTAATTGAAACTGGTTTTTGTTTTCCATATTTTTTCCTGTTTCTCAGGCTGAGTTTTTCTAAGGTCATAGTCCTTCAGTGTCAGCTGTAACACATCACAAAAGTATTAATATGAATATAGAACAACAAAAAAACATTTTTCTTTGCCATCACGTATTCTGAAATCTCCAGTTTGTTCCTCCTCGAATGAACCAGTAGGCACTTTCACAGTGGAGCATTTTCACAGTGGAGAAGTAGTTGTGGAGAAGAAAAAAATCCTACAAGAAAAAAGAATCTACAGAATCAATCTTCTTTTAATTTATGAATGACTATAGAAATCTTAGTATCACTCTTGCTGTTAGAGAACATTACACTGGAAATGACCACATCCTGTCACAATCATAATTTATTTCAGATTTCAGTGATAAGAATACGAGTACATTTGGAATATTTGAGTTTATGTAAGCCTCCAAACAGCTGTCAGATAAGTCAATTAGAATCCACAAATGACTTTAAGGTTTAAAGGTCCTGGGCCATCGTACACCTCTTATATTTGCAGTTTTTAAATATAGGTCTGAAATATAGGTCTGCCAGGCATAATTACTAGATCAGTTAGAACTCAACAATCATTTTCTCAGAAGTTTTCAATGTCTCTCTGATTTTGGTAAAGGGAAATGTTGCATGATATTTCAAAATTTCTGCTTCTGGAGCAGTATTGATGTGTTTGTTATAGGGATGGTTTAGCAAAGTATTCAGGTTAAAAAAGTCAAACCTGACACCATTTGTATGAGAGTCTGAATGGATCTTATTATCTACCAACACACAAAAGGGTTTGTCTTTGTAGTCGTGGTGGAGTAATAGTTTTGTGCATGTTTTAATAATAGCAAGCACCTACAGAGAATCGAGGAATTTCTAAATTTCAGTCATGCTACAAATCCTATTATTTATTTTAGTATTTGGTTGGTAAACTTTGGGAGCACTGTTTGAAAATATTAATTAAAACACAGCTTGAAAACATTTTTTTTATTATTTCTTTTTTTATTATTAATTTCATAGCTAGAATTTCAGGTTAGACTTGTACTAGACTCTGAATATTTGATGGGTTCATGTAATAACCTGATTATTTTCAAACTGATCTCATAAGTCATTCTTCTTGATCCAAGCTAAAAGTCAGACTAAGATTTTACTTAATATTATTTAGTTTCTAGAATTTACCAACTGCATTTTTTTCCAGTGGCAGATAAAACAATGGATTACCATACAGGCTATTTTTGGATTGTGATATTCTCAGATTAAAAAAAAAAATGAAAAATGTTTTACATCTTGGCACAACAAGAATTTATTTTCAATAGAAATAAACAGACACATTAACACATGCAACAAGAGAAAGGCAGTTGCATTCTCCTTAAAGTAACTAGAAAAAACTTATGCATCCATTTGAAATAAGAAAATGTAACACATGTATTAGAATTGCAAAAAGCTCTTTTTGAGCTGGAGAAGAAACCTTATAGCATATCCAAGTCTGGTGTTAGCAAATCTATTTACAAGTACAAAGTCCAAACTAAAGCAGAAATAAAACTAAAAGCTGTAGAGCTATTACCTCCGCAGCAACAATTACATGTGCAGCAAGACTAGGAGGAACTGCAACTGAAGGTAATAAAATAATTTACTCACTTGTGGCTGAAAATTCTTTGAGCTTTCAAAGGATTCAACAATCAAAATATTCCAGTAGAATACTAAATACAACATACACAACTACAGTCCAGGAGAAAGAAACATTAGGTACTTGGAAAATATCCTCAGTGTCTGGTTCTGTGTCCATCGTGCAGCTGTCCAGCACTAGCCTGTTTCATCATTTACTTGGCAACACAAAATTCTGAATGCCCCTATGAAATTTTAAATGTCTTGCCTATAACACAGTATTTCACATCTCTCAGAAAATGGGTTTTTCCAGTTTCTTTTGAGGCACCTTTTGATGGAAGATGTTAGATTAGCCTGACGTTAGATTATTTAGATCCTAAATCTGGATGGATATATCTTAAATTATATAATGGAACTATTAGATTTGTCAATATTTAAAGCAAAAATAATCATTATATTCAGTTTCAATTGGATCAGCACATTCAACATGCCATTTTTGATTGACAAGAAAGCAAATTATCTTTTTTTGTCTTCTGTTCCTGAAGAAGACTGATGGAAAATGAACACATGAGAGATATGGTAAGTTATGGATAAGATAGGTGGTATTAATTGTTTTAAGAAAATACTTAAAATCACTATGTTAAAATGAAATCTACACAAGCATTTATCTTTCTGTATTAGAATCCATCAAAAGTATAACTCTGTGATAAGTAGAGACTGGGCTGATCGAGGCATAAATGAAACAAGATCCCAGTCATTTTATATGTCAGGAGGATATAATACATTTTATTTTCCATTATTTTGTACTGCTAATGTTGGCTATGCATTTCAAAATACGATTGTGAAACAAAATATGATAGGCATTTGAAGAAAGTAATATACACTGAAATGGTATTGGAACACTAGCTAAATTTATTTTCTATTGAATTTACTCAAAATGTCTTTGAGTCTCTTAAGTATCATCTTGTAAATAGTATCAAAGATTCTTCTGATTCATTTTATGCATTGCGTAAAGTTACCCCAACTCTTTCTATTGACTACAGAGAGATGTAGGTGTACACATGCTTTGACTCAATGGTACCAAATGATGTGCAGAGGTCTAGCAGATGCCCAAAGAAGGCAAAAGTGGGCACAATAATGTGCCCCAGTGCCTAGTTCAGTGCTGAAGGGATAGTTCAGGCAGGAGGGGAGCTCAGAAGGTCTTTAGTCCAACCTCTACTCAAACCAAGGCCAGCCCTGAGGTCTGACCAGGCTCCTTCTGGGCTGTGTCCAGCTGGGTCTTGAAAACTTCCAAGGAGAGAGATGACACAATCTTTGGGCAACCTGCTCCGCTGCCTGATGGTCCTGACAGGAAAAACATTTTTCCTTTTATCCAGCTTGATATTGCCTAAATTGTTGCAATTTGTGTCCATCACTTCTCTCCCTCCTGCCATGCCCTGCTGCGATGAGCCCTGCTTCGTCTTCTTCATGACCCCTCGTAGGCACCATCCTTCCCCAGACTGAGTCAGCCCAGCTCCTCCCACCTCTCTTCGTGGAGGAAGCGCTCCAGCACCTTCTGCTTCCAGGGCCCTTGCTATGCTTGTTCCAGCTTGTCCTTGTTTTTCCTGTACTGGGGAACCCCAAATTGGAAAGAATACTCTAGATATGGTTTGATGAGTGCTGCACAGAGGAGGAGGGTTCCTTCCCTCAATCTACAGTCCATGCTTCTACCTATCCAGCCCAGGTGCTGTTGACCTCTTTGCTGCCAGGCTCTCGTTCAGCTTGCTTCCCACCATGACCTCCAGGGCCTTCCCTTGCAAAGTTGCTCCCAGCCACTCCATCCCCAGCCTGTAGTGTTGCAGGGCCTCTTCCCTCCCTGAATCAGGACTTGGCATTTGTCCTTGTTGAATTGTATACAGCTCCTGTTGGTAAGCCACTTCTCACAGACATGCAGGTACCCTTTAGCTATGGCCCTCTGGGCCTGACCATCCAAACAGTTTTTTGCCCATCTGATTATCTATGACTATAGATCATGATGTCCCAGCTTAGATGCAGGAATATTGTGGAAGATAGTGTGGAATGCTTTGCCCTCTTTTTCTTTTCAGCTTTTTACTACTAAAGAGTCGTAGAAACACTTTTTTAGCCCTTGACATCCCATCTAAGTCTCAGCTCTAGTTGAACTTTGGATTTTCTGACACCATCCCTATAAGCCTGAGCAATGTTTCTGAATTCATCCTGTAGAGCTTGTATGTGCTTCCACTCTGCATGATACCTTTTCACATCAGAGCACTGACATGAGTTACCAGCTTAGCCATGCCTGTAGGTTGGCATGTTAACTTGTCTACCTGAGTGCTGAGCTGGACCATTCTTGCAATTTGATAATGGTGTCCCTTAAGGCCTCCCAGCTTTCCTGTTCTCCTTTGCCTTTCAGAGCTGCATCCCGTAGGATCCCACCTACTAGTTTCCTAAATAATTTGAAATTTGTTCCCCTAAAGTATGAGGTCTGCACTCTCCTCCCTTATTCCCCTCAGAATTTTTAGCTCCTGTATTTCAGGATCTCTCTAACTCAGGCTACCACTGATTACCACATCCCCAAACAGTTCTTCCTTGTCAGCGAATAACGGTTCCAGCTGTTGGCCTATCCAGTACCTGTATCAAGAAGTTATTCCCGACACCCTCTAGAAGCCTCCTGCACTGCTTTTGTCCTGCTGTGTTGACCTTCTAGCAGATTACTGAAATGCGAATGTCCCCCATAAGAACTAGTGTCTGTGATTCAGAGACTTTTGCAAGTAGTTTAACGGAGGCTTCATCCATTTCCTCACCCTGATTGGGTGGTTTGCAATAAACTCTCTCCATGATGTAACCATTATTGGTCACTTCTCTGACTCTGCCCCACAAACTCTGAACCATCAACTATAGTAGCCTGGTGTTAAATCCACCTGAGGAAATAAGTGGCAAAGGACAAAACAGATTTAACAATGGAGGTAAAGGACTTCTTTTATAAGATCACTAGGATGGACTAATTTCATTTCCACACAATACACTTCTACAACTGGGCTAGCATAACTGGCAAAAAGTTAGGCTGTTTGAAGGCACCATTCATTTCTCCTGATGGGTATCTGAAATAAACCAGATGAACTGCTCACTAGAAGATCCTATTTCTTTCCATTTACTGTAGCAAGTATCAATAAGTAGTTCAGATAAAGATATCTGCACCTTAAAATATCTAAAATATGATAAGGAAAACCTCATTTCTAGTATCCATGTACGTTCACAGAGATGACAGTGCTGGAAATTAATCTGCTGTAGTTTTCAGACAGGAAGAGTGATCGCTGAGTCTCAAATGGGATATCTTCCAACCCTCACTATAAAGAAAGTAATAAAAGATTCTGGAGCCCAGAGAAAGAACAATCAACGGAGAGTCTGAATTTTAGATATATGATGGTACCCACAAGCCCTTTAGGGCACTCACAAATCATCAGAGAATAATTTAGATCTTAGATTTTAATTAGAGATAATTTAGATGGTCTCTGGAGATTATCCAGTCAAATCTCCTGTTTACAGCACGATCAGCTTCAAAGTTATATTAAGTTTCACAGGACCTTGTCCAGCTGGGGTTTGGATAGCCCAAAGTATGGAAACTCCACCACCGAGCAACCTGTTCCAATAAGGACTTTTTGTCTTTATGGAAAATTGGATTTGGAAATTGGAATTTTCTTTACTGAAACGTTTATCTGTTGTCTTTTGCTATGCACCTCCATGAAAAATCTTTGTCCTTTGTCTAACCGCACCAGGCAGTTGTAGGCAGCAATAAGGTCTGTCCGTCCATCTGTCCATCCCCCCCCAGCCCCGAGCTTTCTCTTCCCCAGGCTGAACAACCCCAGGTCTCTCAGCCTCTCCTCACATGGCATGTGTGTCATCCCTGACTGTCTCAGTGGGCCGCGTTGGACCTGCTCCAATATGTTCATGATTTTCTTATACTGGGGAGCCCCAAACTGGACCCACTGCTCCACAAGCAGTATCACAAGCGCTGAATAGAGGGAAAGGTTCACTTGTCTTGACTGGCTGGCTACACTTGCGCAGTCAGTGAGTCCTGCAGGCAGCCTTCATCTTCACAGGGGCAATACTCATGATTTGACTGATATTCAGCTTGTCAGTCAGGATCCTTAGATCTTTCTGGTAATTTGAGGCCCCCCCCCTCCCCGTACAGCATGGAGTGATAGAAACTAGAAATTACAAACTGAGGTACACTCTGCTCTTAAATGTTGAACCGTATAGTGTGGTATGCAAAGCTAGACTTGTACTCATTCTGTAGGAGTTATTGTAACATTCATACAATCTCTGTAAGGAATGAAGTATGATGAATTCACTCTTTAACCTATTTTCAAGGCTAGTCTGCACAAAGACATTAAAGTCTGAACTATTAAAGTGGACAAAATAAGTTAACACTCATAGCGAAGATCATGTTAAACATGCATAAAGATGATGTCATTCTGGAGCAAAGCAGCATTCTTCAAAGATTAAGTCATCAGAACCTAACTCAGTTTTGCTCCTAGATGCATCACTTGAAAAGTTGAACACCTTTTAAGTTAAATGCCTTGACTCCATACCTTTTATGGATGTACCTTAACTTTTTTTCTTTCTTGCTTTCCTATTGAAGTGAATTGTAATATGATGCTGTTGACTCTACTCTGTTTGAAGCATTTAGAATTCAATATTAGATAATTTTGTATTAAAGTGCATATATAATATTTAATAATCTGGCTGTAGTCTTTGATGTTTAAGATATTTTAATGGACATTTTCTTCATTTTTAATAAATGGTCCTTAGCATTTAAACCATAATACATCATTTTACTTTAGAATAACAGTCTCTCCATGGTGACAAGAATAAAGGGCTTTAGGTTTTCCCAGAGTACAATTTATAAATTCAAATACACTCTTTAGAAAACAAATATTTCTATGATTTAACTAGAATAAAGCCCACTGCATAGTTTAATTTTCCCTGAGTTATTGTAAGCAAAAGTATTTTTCTTAATAATTTTTCACTTTCCTCCAATTTCCCTATTTTACTGCCCTCTTTTCTGCTCCATTTTCTAATAATGAAATGAAAATATGGAAAAGAACTAACATATAGACATATATTATAAAACATATAGAGAAGGGATAAAATTAATAAAAAGAAGGAAAAGTTAAAATAAGCAGTAAAAGGATTTTTATAATACTTGTGCTTCATTGCACACAACAGAAACAAATACTTTTTCTCCAGCATTAGAAAATATTATTTTTTTCTTCTGGATCCATTTTTTACTTAGAATTTGCTGTAAGATAACCATATATAGATCTTTTACATTGTATTTCAAGATGTTATTCTTGACTACACTCACAAAGTTATTGACATGACCAAGGATTACTTCTGCCCCCTGAAGACTCTGACTTGTTCATACCTGTATACATAGGAAAGATATTTGTAGATATATTTTGGGGGGAAATCTAGGTAATAAATAAATAAATGACTAAACCTATATGTAATCCAAAAGGGATTTTGCTTTAAAAATTTCCAGGGTTCATTGTCTGCCATTGTGTTTTCTTTCTGTTCTTTTGTTTCCAGTCTACTTGAACTTTTTGTGAGATATTAATCTGACCACCCAGATGCAGACAGCTTCTGTGTAAGAAGAAAGGCTGTCTAGAAAGAATAACTAGAGAAGTTTCCTGAGACATATTTCTTGGTCTTGCAGAGAGAAAAGTATTTCGGGAAAATGGCTAAAGATTACTACCAAGAGAAAAATAGAAAGGGAAAATGAAACCTTTTATATTCTATTTATTTTACAAAAAAGATACCAATTTGACCAGCTGGCAAGAAATTACTATTATATAACAAAATAATATGCTTATTCTACTCCCTTTTCTCCTATTTTTAATTGTTTTTGCTTGCTCTACAATGTTCAGAGCCAACAGGTCAACATGTTCATAAGGATTCAATCTACTCCCCTGTACACCAGGGAGTTTATTCACAGGTTCTTTGAACTGAGATTAATAGTTTAGCTAACCCTTTTTGATCCTGCCATTTTGAAAAGCTTTTAGGAATATCCTGTTGAACCCATTTCCTTATAGACACTTCCCTCACCTTTTACTTCTTGTTGACTTTCATTGTTTCTTGTTATGGTTAAAAGAATATGAATCCTACTGGGTTCAATTTTCACAGCAGCCAGCTCCATCTATAATAGAACGGGGAAAGTGTATGATTATTTCTTTGCTGTTGGTACTGAATTGTTCCCCAGGTGAATGAATGTTTCTTAGAGAAAAAAAAAGTCTGAAGTCTAAAGACATATATCTGTCACACATTTAGTCTCACTTCTGTTGACATTAGAATTCTTGCATAGTACAACTTCTCTAAAAACAAATTCTCCCTGGCACTGCTCAGCGCTCTTACAAAAACCTGGTGTAATGCCAGTCCAAGCTCTTGAATGCTGAGTGGAGCCCTGCATGTACATGCACGATGTGAGTGAGATGGGGGGAAGCCAGGCATTTTCAGGAGTGCAATAATTCTCTGCTCAATACAAGGAGTGTTCATGCTAGCTTTGGGACCTAGCCTTTTTGCTTCTAGATCAAGAAGTATGTAGCTGTAATATCTCTGAGGATTGCTTAGAAGAAATATCCTCTACTCCTAGACTGGGAGATAAATCCATCTGTTTTCTCCAGCACATGAATCCACAAGGAGAATTGTCAGAAATACTCAGCCTTCACTTAACTGTATCAGCAGAAGACATAGAGAATTCTATGGTTAACCTCAGCAGGAAGAGTGTAGCTAATGCTACATGCATTTCTAAAACACCACACCCTGTTTTATATGGGTGAATCAAAATAAACACACTGGAATTTACACAATTCAGAACACTGACACCTAGGAGTTTCATTCCATTCTGCTACAAATCCAGTTGTACTGCATCAAATTTCCCCTAGCAGTAGATGTTTCCCAAATTAACAACTTTGTCACGTCTCTTTAAATATGATCCACAGCCCCAAACACCAACTGCTGTATATGGCATTTGACAACATAATATTTAATATTTTAAGTTAAATATAAATCTTGGACTTTTGGGTGCACTGAGGTGAAACAAAGAGCAACATTTTGATGGTATATCTGCAATCAGATGCCACCAAGGAGAAGCAAAATAGTAACCTAAGGAGGCAGAGTAAGGATTGCTAATAAGGATGTCTGGTTTAGTTTAAGCACATACGCTATGAGATGCAGCACAGGATAGCTTTGGAAATAGAACTACTTTTCTCAGCATATTCCCCAAATTCACTTCACGCAAGAGCAGCTTCTTTGGCTTAGTCATTTGCAACTCAAAACGTTCAGATAGGCTTTTTATATTTTCTGTCAAATACAAATTGGAGTCAGTAGACTGAAGACGGGATTTTTCATGCTGCATATATATATGTTGGCCTATCTACTGTCCTTGCTGAAGTGAGTATTAGTATTCACTGCAGAGGCAGCTGAGTGAAGACAATGCTGTACCTCTTGTGCATTTTTTGACAAGGTCACATTATATTTCATTTTTACCATAGTTACAATCCTTTTGTACTTTCGGAACAAGAAACAAATACTTATAAAAATGTGTCACCTCTGACACTCTTTTTCCCCAGTACTAGAGAATGTCAGAGTTCTGCTGCATTACTAAAAACTGATATAGTATTGATACTACACTTAATCATAACAGCTCTGAGTATGAAGTCTGATTCTTCTTTCAGGTGAAAGAAACTAGCATTGCCGCCTGACTGCAATATGGACTTGGGAATTCCATACAGTCTACTCTACAAATTCATTCTTGAATATGCATCAAACATATAGTAATATAGTTTATCAGAAACTTAAGGATTTGATTTTGAAACTATCAGAGAGCACCCTCACTTCTGCGGAAGAACCAAGTGAGAAAAGACAGACGTAATGATGTAGAAAGGCTAGTGTGAGCCAGGTCAATGGAAAGATTCCCAGGGATTTTAGCGATAAATCATCTCACTCTGGATTGTACAAAACAGCACCTTGAAGCAGTTAGTGCAAAGTAGGAATACTAGTCAGCTTTGTGGTTTGCATATCAGATCTTTGGAGCAGCTTGTCCTTCTCTGTAGGAATGACAAATGTCTTTCTGATGGAAGATTTCATACACTGACTTCAAGTAGCAACTCAGTTTTAATCCTCAGTGAATTCTATCTTCAGGAAATAACTTGATGAGAGAGAGCTACAGTTCTCAGAAAGCCCACAAAAAACTCAACTAAAAGCTAAAGAATGTGAATACAAAACTGGTGAGGAAGTCCATATTGAAATGTAGAGAATGAGACAATAGGAACTCAATGAATAATACAGAGAAAATGTGAACAAACAAGAAATATACTCAAATTCCATTAAATTCAGAGTACAAGCCTAAAGTGGAGGAGGTAAACTAAATGGAGAATGGAATCATGTTAGTCAGACTGTATATAGTTGCCAGTCTCCAGAAAAATATGACCATCTTCTCACCACTCTCTACCAAGAAAAATGCTATCTGATTCCTGCATTAAATATATTAGATAAATTCAGTAACAACTGACTGACTGCAAATTACTGAGGAAAAAAAAGAGACTCCTGCCTTTCCTAATTTGTGCAAATTCCTGCAATAGAGAGTGAGAGGGAAAGTGTATCTGTGACATCTTCCATCATGATGCAGTTATTACCCATTTGGAGGATACAGCTTGCCAAGCTGCCCGATCCTGAGATACCAGGGGGACACATAAGGCAGGAGACTGTTTGGGCCTAATTCCTACTGAAGATGATACCACTAACTATAATGTCCAGATTACTATTTCCCATGGAATAACATTTTACTGCAGCTGAATATGAGTGTTTTACAACTAAGCTTGAGAACTTACATGCAAAAAGTCCATCTGATACATCTGAGAAAGAAAAATCATTCAAATAGAATGTGACTATAGGCCACAAGAGAGAGAGTTTTAGGAGCTGCTGTTAGCTGCTCCCAAATGACCTCAGCATATGCTTCAAAATGCCACTGGTAGCAATTAGATGTACACCAGAAAAAGGAGACTGAGATACACGTCAGCGACTTTTTATTCAAAGTTCCCTTACAGCATGGAAATATGACATCTGAGTGAGAGCTGAGCAGACAAAAAACACAGAAAAGCATAGGAAACATAAACCAAAGCAGTTATTTGTGACTGCAGGCTTCCAGTTGGGTGCTTTAAAACTGTGTTGCTACAGTATCACACAGTGCACAGATCAAACTCCACAATACGCCATTCACTAACTGTACTTTTACCTTGCTTACGGAACATCAATAATTATATTTTTTAAGGGTGGGAGGCTTTTCCATTATTTCTGGCTGATAATGTAACACTGTAGAATCAAACTAGCACACTGAAGAAAATCGTTTTCATTAAAAACGCTATCTCCTTATTTTACATGGTCGATTTATTATCTCCTAGTCAAAGACAGTTTTTCTGCCTCTGAAGACCTGTTTATTGCTTTCTCAATCTATGAGTGCCCTATCTAAGGTGGCTGAGTCGCGTGGCCTGGTGGCACCCAGCTATGCATGGGCATGCTTGTGTGCGGGTGTGTGATTACAGCTTTGGGGCATCGGTTATACAAGGCTATTCAGAAATTTGTAACTGTTTTTACTAACCTTTTGTAAGTGCCTGGTATTGTGGTTTATCTGTTGCATTGCTGATACTGATCCTGAATGTATAGCTCTGTGACTGTCAGCTAATTACATGTCATTAATAAATCAATAAACCACTTCAATACTGATTTAATTTAAACCATGTGAGTTGCACAGTTTTCTCCTGTAACCAAACTCACTTGTCAGTTTTTCCTGCATAAAATTGTCAAAACCATAACTCTAAGCGCTGATTTCAGTCAAGACTCTTATTGATTCTGACAGGCTTTAAATCAGATCATTACTAGTGTAGGGAAATATACAAATCTAACAGTAAGCATATTGGGCAAAGGACATGTCATTTTAATGAAAGAGTGTATAATGGTAAAGCACTAGGGCTCAGCAGCAAACTGATACACTGTAGTGATTTAGAATTTACATTTGTACTAGCTCATGTTTGCCCACATTGTAGAACATAGCTATCTATTAGGGTTTTTTCCTTGATATCACTTGGATTTTGTCTTCAGGTTTTCATAAACAATCTTGGAAAGAATTGAATGAAGAAATAAAGACAAAACTTAAAAAACTCAAGACGTGAAAATGTGCTGCAAAAAATCTTTGATATTTTATGCCTGTCTCTAGATATAAAGGTAAATAAACTATTTCTGAATTTGTGAACTCTATAAATATCTTGCTAAGATAGTCATGGATTTTCTTGTTCCCATTTTTAAATGCATATTATCTAGATACTTTCCTTTGTATTTCCAACTTTTCCTTGTTTCTTCAGAAAAGGCAAGCCTCTGACATACTACACTCAAACTGGAAAGAAATTGCTAGTTTAAATTATATTCTTCAATGCAATGATGCTTCTTTGCTGGTATCACATTTTTTTTAACAGTTATGAAGTTTCCATTTGCTTAACACATTTCAACGGAGGGAAAAGGGCTCGTTGTCTGTTTTCTGTTTTTTCACTTGTTTAGTGAACTATGAATTTGCCTGTTCTTGTCCTAGTTAGTTTCTGATTTTCCAGTATTTGTCCAATCCCACTTCTTAAGAAGCTTGTCTTGCTTTTATGTGGTGGGGGAAACAGCATTCAGCCACATTCACTGCTCTCTGCCAAATGTCTTAGGAGAAACAATGGTGCTTTTCATTCTCAGAGGCAACGCCTGTATTAGTACGAATAGAGGTGCTTCTGAATTCCTGCCCCTAGGCTGGAATATACCCCAGTTACCTCCTGTTTCCATACCAGGGCATGACTTGGTCATGCACCAACCCTCCCTCTTCATGTCCGGTCTTTGCATTGAAAACAAATTTGGCTTCTCAAGTCAAAAGGGAACCAAAGCAGCAGTAGTCTGTTGGATCAGGTTCACAGAGTACATTACAGTAGGATATAGGCAAAATGTTTGTAGTCACAACCTTTCCCTCCCTATAGAAATCTGAATGCCTAACCCAGGAATTCATTGTGAAGTTGACCTCTGGTTAAGTTGAACACATAGAGGAAAAAAACATACCAATCCTTTTACCTGTGAGATATTAATTACCACTCTAAGGACATAGCTAAGTGGTCTAAAGAAACCAAGTCACTGAAATGTGGCAAGTGACTACTCACCAGCTGAGCCGTTGTATCAGACTGTGAGTGTGCATTTAGTTATTCATATCAGTTGTGAAGTGAAACACATTCGTTGTTGCAAAGTCCAATGAGAGAGGTACCTATTACAGGCATTGGGCAAATGCGTATACTGTAAATCACTCCATGCCTTTTTCGTTGAAATGTCAAGATTTAAGAATATTATAGGAACTGAAGAGTCCATAGCTCTTCTTCAGAGTGTTCTTTTTTTCTTTTGTCTAATGGAGTGCTGGAAACTATTTCAAATGTAAGCCATTAAAAATCCATATCCCCATCCTTTCATTTGTCCTTGGATGACTGCCATAATTACATTGTTCTTATTTAACGAGCACGGATCCCCCGTATCTATTAACTGGGTGCTCAGCCATGTAGTGTGACACACAACCCTCACTGAACACTTCAAAACTATTATTGCCATCTAATACTGCCATTGCACATTGCATTAGAACAAATCATCATGCAATTTCTAATATAGTATAATAAAATGAAAAGCTCCAGCACTATGAATGGCTTAGAAACTTTTCCTGTGTCTGATTAACTCTTTGGCCAGCATCTTCTTTTTCCTCTGTATCTTTTTTTTTTTTTTTTTTTAATCTTCTCTGTTTTTTACCATTTACATTCTTTAGAAGATATCTGGTTAGTTACACATCCTACGGGGCTTGACCTGCAGGTACATTAAAGCAGATCATCCACTGATCTCATTTCTCTTCTTTTGGAGTTCTGACTCAAATTGTAAAGTCAGTGGTTGTAGGGATTCTTTTTCTCTTTTTTTGCATGTGAATTTAGTAGGAAAAGCAAAGCTTAAACAGAAAGCCTTGGAGGACAGGAACTTGATTCAGCAGGTCTGAGCAATTTCCTTCTTTAACATTAGTGAGATCTTAAAAAGGAGTCACTCTTTACTCTCACACTTGAAATGCTATATTCCTAATAACTTTTATTAAAAATGACTTGTAAGTATTTTGTATGTTTTTAAATCAAAATTCAACTGTGCCCTTCATTTTATTTCTCTCTTTCATTCTTTCTTTCTTTTTTTCTTTCCTTGTTTATTTGTTTGTTTATTTGTGCATTGGCTAAAGTGCATTTTCATTCAAGGAATGTTAAGAAATTTAGTCACTGTTAGTTTTACTGATTTTAAAGATAGTATTTACCTTATTAGGTAATTATCCAGGACATTGCTATAATCTGTGATGACTTTTAGAATTAGAAGAAACTCATTGCTTGTGGTCTATCACTTAATCTGCTTTCACTTGTGATACCATAATCCCAGAAATCACAGTGCTTTACAGCTTGGATGTGTTCCAGAACACAATTTCAATAAATGATAAGGTGCAACAGAAAACATCTGTTGTGTGGAAGGTGTGAAACAAGATTTCAGGTTTGTCAAGGGATCCTTTCCTCTTTACAGGTCCCCTTTGAGTGGTTGTTGTTCTTGCCCTTCCCTATAGCACAGCTGGATAGTCATATTCTTATAATAGACAGCTGTGGAAATGTTGCATTCTGTGTTTTCTCTCCATACAAGACTCTCTGTTTCCTTTTTCAAAACTTTTCTCAGCAGAAAGCCAACATATTTTTCAGTTATCCTATTTTCTGTCCAAGGTTCTGTCAGTCTCATATTTATTTTTTACTGCTCTGATTTTCTGATCTTCATTTCCTGGTAAACTTCAGCATCCAGCAGGGGTTCTGGAACTATTTGTAACAAAAAATTCATGAGAGAATCCTATCATCAGGCATTTATAGCTATACTACACTGTAGCTTTGTTCCTCTTTTCAAGAGTCCAGAACACACAGAAGTTCCTAAGATGATCACTGTCTTGCTAGAAATCCTGATTTTTTCCTGCTTTTCTTTGAGTAAACATGTTTTTCAAGAAAACTCTTACTACCTTAGAAAACCAAAAAATATTTAAAATGTTTCTTAAATGAGTAATCATTTTACCTTCCTGTTTAGGAAATTAAACTGAGTACATTCCTACACCTATGCTGTTTGCATAAAGTAATCCAATGCCATGACTTTTCAAAAACCATCACAGTAAGCAAGTCTAGTAAATTGATTCAGTTCTGAAATGGGAGGGTTTTTTTTCAGAATGGCTGTTACATTTTTGATGTATTAATAGCTAGTGACAGATCTTTCAAAGTAGTTTCTTTCTTTTTTTTCCCCCCTTTTTTTTGTATATACTTCCTCATATACTCAGTTGAATAGATATACGCCAAGATCAATTTAAAGTCATATATGGTTGTGTCAAATTTACATACATAAAATGCTTTTATAAGTGATGCGATTAAATCCTCAGTCTTTCATTCTACTGTCAGTCAAAATTACAGCTCACGGCTATACCCTTGTGGGACTAATTTCCTTTAAATTATTTTTTAAACTGAGCATGACCTGAAATCATTTTGATTTATTGGTGAGGTGGGGGGGTGAAACATGGGCATTTCATTAGGAAGCAAAGTGTGCTTTATATTCTACTACACAAAACAAACAAACATTAAAAAAAATATGCTCTCTAAAATGAATATGCATCTCCCTTAAAATGGATGAAACTGTCATTTGGAAGGCAGATATGTGATAAGCCAATACAGTAAGAAAGAGTCAAAACTCCTCTTTCCATCCAGCAGGACGGATGAGAAGACTAAGTGGCAACACATTAAGGGGCAAATAGAGCTTTTCCCTTTTACCTCATACAGAGTTTCATGCCAAACAGAGAAATGTCCCTGCTAAACAGGGAACATATAGACTTTTCATTTTGAAAGGCTGAGTATCATTATCACTGCAGAGATCCTTGTGAAGTCACGGACTTACATATTTTGCTTTTTACTCTTTTACCAAGACATGGAGCTTTGTAACATCATCATTTAAAATATTTAACTAATCATACTGACATGAAGGTAAGCTGCGTATTTAGTAAATTCCTGGCTCAGCATTTCTGGCTTACTGGTTTTATTATGAACATCAAAGAATAAGCCTGAGTGACATAAAGGGAGCCAAGCGTTCAGTTTGCTAACCTGCATGCCAAGGGTGATGATGTATCCCCCAGAGATACAAGGTAGCTGGCTAGTTTCTCCTAGCTGATTCGATGCATTTGACATGATGGCATGAAATGTCTTTTAATGGCACAGCTTTGAAGCCTATGATATATAGTATTATGTTGCAAGTAAGTAGTATAAAAAGGAAAAGGTGGGGAATCACAACATATACAGGTTTCTCCTATTTTCAGAAAAAAAAATAGTGTTTATGCTAAATGTTGAAAAACTGCAATACCTGAAACGGGCAAAGCAAGAGTCTATGGAGATACAAATCATTTAAATAATTCTGATCATTCCTGCAATTGCATTTTTGGGCCTCACAGTTGTAAATGTTTATTCAGAGCACTAAAGTATGTTGATAGACAAAAAATGTAATATTATGAATTTTGGAACTTGATCATGCATTTAATAATACAGGAAAACTGGGATAACTTGCAAACTGTAGCACTGATTTATCAGCTGACTTCTTACTACTGACTGCCAAAGGAAGTCTCAAGCTCCTGACTCTGAATGACAACAGTGTGAGCATCCAAGAGAGAGGGTGGTCTATTCTGCTACAGAGGAGATACTTCATTGGAGGGGAAGTCATTTACAAGAGGACCTATATAATAAAGATTCCTTTTCTTTGAAAAAAAAAAAAAAAAGAAAAAGAAAGAAAAAAAATGACCAGCTGTATTGGACCATCTAAGGATGTAAGATCTTTGGAGCTGATTGTTCCTT